>NW_019385097.1:208292-217639 GCF_000671375.1 Centruroides sculpturatus
GAAACCAAATCTTAAGGCGTCGAAAAAGCCTGCGTTGTTGACAGTCGGGAGCACTACGAATCAAGAACCTTTGTAACTTGAATCGCACGGTTTTATAGATTTCTTAACCTCAGTCGCCTCTCCATTGATCTCTCATTGTCACCTGGTGACAATTCGAAACCTAATGGAGAGCGCGGGAGAGATCACCGTTGTGACTTATGATTCCTCTCTCTCGTCGCGTTTTCCTGGAATTTTTCCGTTTCCATTGTTTAACTAATTTAAAAAAAAACAATTGCATTGTTCAATCGAGACACCTAATCCTTTCCATTAGCGTCTGAAAAGGAGGTGTTTGTTTTAAACTCCTCATTCGGACTTCTCAGTCGACCCGTGTGAACAGACTGTCCTCAAAAGTACAGTCTGTTCGTTTATGCTGAAACTCGTCAAGTGGTCTTCACGACTTGAAAAAACTTGATGGCCTAGCTAAATTTCCGCACTAACACTTGGACTAGCGTGAGAATGTTCACTATCTGCACGCCGACTCTTGTCGTACAATTCTTCAATTATGTGAGGTTCCAAAAATGGGTTGATATTAAAGATTTGTTATAGTAATTTGGTAAAACGAAACTAGAAAAATCGTCCATTGTTAAAAACCGATCAAAGATAGGATTAGTTGTGCTAGTCATATGAAACCGCGACAAGAAAACAAAAAGCTATTGATGTAAACAGAACGCAATAATTATAAATGATTAATAATTGTAAACGAACAACCTCCAGTAGAGATTGACCTTTGACAAGTCGCTCGTATACAAATAATTAGAATATAGAAATTTTGAAAAGGGGAAAAGTTAATGATGAAAAGGGGCATCGCGTCGTGTCGTTAAATTTCAAAAAACGTCACAGACTAGACAACAATGGTGGAAAATATGAGCGCAACTTTCAAAGTTTCATCAACACTTTGCATCTAGAGTTAACGGATGGTGTCAAGTAAATTCTTCGAAGCGAATCTTTCTGGTGACTCGAACAGGAATCGTCTTTCGCTTAGAGACAGACGAGGGACCATCGGGGAGCGAGAAAATAGGGACGTGGAGCCAATCAGAAGAAAACAAAACAAAGAACGGAGATTGATATAATCCCCGATCTTGAAGGACACGGGGAGACTCGGCAAGATGCACTCGACACGACACTCGGCGAGTCAAGACAAAAATGGGTGAAAATCGGAAGTGCTGTGTCAAAAAAAAAACTGGAGACGAATCTTTTTCGTCTGGGTTCCGATACCGACCAACAGAGTCTCACGAACCGTGTAACAACACTGTCCCCGGGCCCGCCTATACAACAACTACAGGAGCATCGACGCTATCGACTTCCAAACAGCCGATTGTATCTAGACAATATTTGTTCCTTAGTGTAAGTTTATCTTTATGTTTAAAATGAACGGGTTATTGTGAGATTCTTGTCATCTGTCTCTCCTCCGCCACACCCACACGCGAACGACCCTAGATCATCCTGACGCGGGATTAACGATTCCTCCTGGAAGTCGGCGAACTTACAATTTACATATCGTAGATGTAACAAGTACTTCATCAAACTTTACAAATACCCTAAATATTAACTAAATGTTGAAAAAACGCTAAGTTTATAATAGATGAGACTAGAAAAAATCCGTTATTCCGAGTTATGGATACGCTAAATGGAGGCAAAATCGCTTGGAGACTTGGGAAGAAGAAAAGTTATTCCAAGAAATCCGTTGTTTTGCAATCTGTTAAAACAAGATTCTACTGTACTCGTAACAGCAATCGTCAAAATTTGACCATGACATAAATGTCACGGTAGAGCCGAGATCAACGTATCGGCCCGAAATGACACGATTATTTTAGAATCTTAAATTCTGATCAAAGATTTGACCTTGGGTCCCCAAAGTGGAAAGCTGACGTCCTTGTTCTTCGGCCACCTGACCACCCACATATTTGTTAGTTTATTACGTGTAAACAAATTTAGGGTAATGAGAACCAACAATAATTGACTTTACTAATAAACAGGTTTTAAATTCTTGAGAGCAGAGATAAGCGGAATGTAAATTTACACTGTTAGATACTTACTTATTCCAGATCAATGATCTGTATATTCTGTCTTTAATAAAATATCTTTCAGTTAACATATCTAGCACCTCTGCTCCATTATTATTCTGGGAAATAGTACAAATTTCACTGTCACTGACATAACATTAAGTATTTCAAAAAGTTTTCCTCAAAACTATTGAACTAGTTTAAAACGAAGTTTTTATTTATTGACTACGAATTTTTCTGTAGCACTCAAATACATTAGAGAAAACGTTTACAGTAAACGGAAAAGTGCATGCAAGATAATAGAAATCTGGGGGGAAAGAACAATTTTTCCGTTTATCCTAGTCGAAATACTGGAGATTAAAAACTAAATAATTTCCTGTATAATTATATTTAAATTGTTTGTATATTGGGTTCTTTATAATTATTCGAAATTGTGTTTTGGAGCAAAAAAATTCTAAAAATGTTATCGTGAACTTCATGCAATTGTGTATTTGGTCACACGCTTTAAAATATCCTGTACATTCGAATATTAAGACACTTTCGGTTACTGGCCTCAATTCGTCATCTTCGGGTTAGCGACATTAAGGATGTGAAGAGAGAAAAAAAAAATCAAGAGAACATCGAACTGCGAGTTTGGAAACGTAAGGTCAACGGCATACAGAAATCATTTTGAACCCCATCAAGGACAAATTTAAAATTATACACACTAATATTGAACTGACATTTCCAATTTTTAGCATTGAAAAGTATACTTAATTTGAGCTGGTTGATAAACAAAAATAGTGTTTATTATTATTATTTTTTTTAAAATAAATTTTACCATTTATTTCATTCAATTTCCTGACTAGCATATTCTATGCTTCCTCCGTTATATTGGTTTATTGAAAAATTTTAAAATTATATATAATTTGAATTTAATGAAAGTTACTTAATCAATAATGCTAATTTAATTAAGATTTGTAATCTTATTTTCAATGTGGAAGTGAATTTCTAAAAATAATAAGTGACTTAATTAGCTATCCATATACAATTCATTATATCTTCCTAAAAAGTAAAAAACATTATTTTGCATTATATATATATATAGAGGCCTCTCACAGTTTTACCACTTTTGTTCAAATATTTTCTCCTTTAAGTATTTTAAACCAGACAAAAACATTTTGTACTGATTTTGAGTGACTACTACTCTATCTTAAACTATACCATTATCTTTCACAGGAACCAAAACAGAATTTCCCCCATCAAGGTGGGTTGGGTCAGGGCATCCAAAGTAACAATAGTCTACTACCATTACTCTGTATGTATATCTGTAATATACTCTGTACAATTTAATTATTACTTAGAACAGGGGCCACAAAAAATATTAACAGGGATGGACAACCTGCAACCCACAGGTCCATCCCTGTTAATATTTTTTGTGGTCCACATTGCATAAAATACATATAAATATATCAATTTCCCAGCTTTAGGAAGTATGCAGCAAAATTCAAACATTATTTTCTACAATTTATGTATGTGAATAGTTTTTCCCACAACGAATTTAGTAAAAATTAAAACAAGAAACCATCTAATTTAAAACTAGCAGTGAATAATTTTTAACCAAATATTTCCAATATATTACGTTTACATCAGCTCCAGAAGCTAAATTAAGTATACCTATGCTAATTTATAATTATATATGAATAAATAATTCATTTATTGGCATTTGCTTCCTCTTTCAACTTGTATGCAGCCAGCATCAGTTCAAAAGTTTTGAAATGTGGCCCTTACATAGAAAATGATTGCCCATCCCTGACTTAGAAGATAAGGCCCAGTACAATGTTTGTCTATACTCATATACATAAAGTATTAACACCAACAAAATCTTCAAAAATACACCAGCAATTATATTTGGTGACAATGTTTGAAGGTTTTGTTAGTATTATTTACTAGTATATAACCAGCTATGGGAAGATTTATATAGTATTTTACTAAATGAAAAGAAAAAAACTAAAAAGTTCAAAACTAAACTTTCTTAAACTAAAAAATACAATCAAAATAATTTTTTTTGTCTTTTAAATGAACCAATAACTAAATATAAGAAATTAAATTATATAATTTTAAATTGTAAATCTTCAATATTGTATTTTTAATAATGTTTAAAAAAAAAATGAAATATTTTTTGATTTGTTACATAAAATTGAAAGCATCAATTTTATACTGTACAAATCACTAAGTAATTATGGACTTGGAATAAGCTTGTTTTATTTAAGTTTATATAATGCAAATTCCTATTATCTAACACTTGCTGGAATCCTTGAGTTGATACAATATAATGCATTTCAAACATTGAACCAAGACAGTATTGATAAGCATATATTTAAATGTATTTAAAAGCCCTGAAATCTACAAGTCTCTAGAAGACCAAATCTAAATCTACCATTGTAGAAAATTATTTTAAATTCAAAATTTTCAAATTTCACACTGTTTTATAAAATATACTTATTCCAAAAGATTTAATGTAAGACATTTTTCACTAAGAAGGATGATGTATTTTACAGAAGAAATTAATCTTTGAATAATTAATTCTAAAGGAAAAAAAAAAAAAACCATAAATCTTGGCTTCATATTTTAATTGAAAAAGAAAAATACTGCTACATTAAGATTACTAATAAATCTATTAATAAACTTATTGATAATCTTAAATATAACAGAATTTTTCTCTGTTAGAATTAATTTTAAATAAGAAAAAGTTCTTCTAAATTAAATTTAACACACAAAAGAATTATAGATAAACAATTTATGAAAAATAAAACTTTTTCTTTTTGGCCTCAAAATTTCATTAAATCCTATTTCATTCTGAAATAAGAAATATAACAAATTAGTGTTTAAAATGGGAAAATAGTATTGATTTTTAATATTACAACTATATTACAGAAGTACTTCACATATTCACATAATATAAATATATACAGTAAATATATATATTTATATATATTAAATTTTTATCTTATAAATATATTTTACATGTAACAAATCTTAATGTACATAGAGATCTCATTTAAAAAATTTATAAGAATTCCATTATTATACAATTATTGTAAAAATATATATGGGCTCATATATGTATATAGGACATTCATTAATACTTTTATAAAGGGCAAAATTTAGAAACTGCATCATTAAGTAACATATTGATATTTAAAATGAATGCTTTAAAAATTAATTTATTTAATTCAAATTCATAATATATCATTATGTTCTTCAAAATTGAGTACTCTTCGCTGACACTGTCTCAGGAACTGTTGATGTTTTAAATATATCTTCATTCCACCTTTAACTGCTACAAAAGTTAATCCTCCCTAAACAAATTATTTATATTATTATTTATTTAAAAATCAGAATTCAGAAACTTTAAAAAAGTATGTTATAAAAATAAAATAATTAAAATCTAACCAAAAGGGCTCTTTGTAATCGTGACTGTACACTGCTAAACAACACCTTTCCTAAAACTGTAGCCACAGTTGGCAATATCAAGGCACCACAGAGTGCACGAGTATGAGATACTGGATCTGAATAACTCAGGTTATCATTTATAAGATATTCTCTGAAGGAGTGCATCAGGGCAACACTACTTAGAAGATTTTTCAAGCCTGGTATACGTCCAAAATGCCTTCTCCACAATTTCAGTATGTAATCTTCCCAACGTACCATTTTCCCCAAAATTAGCATCACTGGAATGGTTGGAAGACCTACTAATAAAAATAGAGGATCTGCTTCTTCCATTACATGTAGTCCTTCCTTATGGCCAAGAACCTAAGACAATATAATGTTAGAACATATATAAAAAATCAGATTCTATATTTTATGAATACTTCAATAAAATTTAATTAATTATATAAACTTTTAGAGATATTTTTATAAAAACTGATTATTGTAGAAATAAAAATATTTACATCCCATTAAAGATGAAGTCAAAATTACTTCAAAATTATTAATTAAATACACTGAACTATTTCATTTTAATTATTGCTACTATTAAAGTAATAACTTATTTTCCTTGAAGTCCAGCAAATTTATTAATTATAAAAGTTAATTTGAAAAATGTTAACGTTAAGCATATTAAAAGAGAAGAATTGTATTTTTTTTCTTAAGAGATAAGAATTGTAAAAATAAATTCTACATTATTGTTTTGGGAGATTCATTTAATTAAATTAAAGAATCTAAAAGTATTTGGAGTAAAATTTGTTAGGTTTCATGAAATTATTATTTTAATATATGACACATTAATGGATGGAAAGATTGATTATTTGGAAAAAAAAACTATTTTTATAATGATCTATCATTCATATATTATTTTAAGTAAATTATAATTACTTGCATGACAGTCACTGCTCCGTAGGTAACAGCAGTCCAATAAATTGAACCAACAACAACTCCTGCAGCCACAAATGGACACACTTTATATAATAATCTATCAGCCAAATCCATCATGTATACGAATATACCTAAATTGTAATTTAATTATTAGATATTTTAATAATTTTATAGAAATATATAACTTTAATATTTATATACAGAGCTACATTTTAAATTATAATCACAGAAAATATCCTATAAGTTCTTTTCAAAGTTAAGATTATACAACTTTTAAATCTACTTAACTATGCAAGAAGAAAACTCACTATCTGAACTATAGATAATAAGAAAAATTTATTAAAATCAAATATACACAATGGTTCCTCATACTTCAAATTTATTCATTCAAGGAGGCCATTCAAACTCTGAATTGTTCAAAGTCGGAATAAATTTTCCTGTTAAAAATAAAGTGATTTCATTCCTAGACCCTAAACAATACCCATTTCAATATTTACTCCATTCTAAACTGCACTTTTATAAAATACTCACTCAAAACATTTTAATGTAATATGTATAACTTTGTTCTTATTGAAATGCTTTTCCTGAAGATTGTTTAAAACAACTGAAAACATTAGAATAAAGTTATATATAGTGCATTTTAAAAGGTTTTTGTGTGAGTATTTAATACCCATTTCAATTGTTTCATACCCATTTTGTTTTATTAAAATTATATCTGAAGACATTTCAACTCAATTAACTCCAAAATCACCTAAACCCAGTAACAAATAAAAATTTATTAACTGAACTAACATTTTCATCCTTGTTTAAAGGTCATCTTTAATAATATTTTATTGTTACTAGATTTAATGTTTTTGGAGTTAATTGTACTTAGTGCATCCATTTTAGTGTTTATTGCCTTCAGATAAAAATCATATCAAGCATATTATGCTTATGAGTGTTGGAAAGGATACAATGCTGCACAAACAGTATATAAAAATTTAAATAATGTGTTTGGTATTTGGCTAGAGATGGGAAATCCAGTTTCAGAAGTGGAACTGAAACTATTGGAACTCTTTCTCTAAGTATGGAACAGTTCCTTGAAACTACTGAGTTAAACAGTTCCTCAAAACAGTTATGTTCCATTGGAATTGCTTAGTCCAGGAGTTGGCAAACTTTTTTAGGAAAGGGCCAGACCATAAAAAAATTAGGTTGCCAGGTTAAAAACTCAAATAGGTATATTTTTTTAATAGTTACTTCTACTCATTAATCAAAAACAAAAAAAAGTTATTTTTTATTAGGAAGTAATATTTTTACACACAGAGCATTGTCTAACAGTGATAGGTTAGAATATGCTCTATCTTTTTCTCTCTCCCCTCCCAGTTCTCAAGCTATAGGGTTAGTCTTAACAATCAAAATAAAGGAATGAACTTAAAATAGCAGGAATGGTTACATGTGTACATGTAAACAAGAAAACTGTTTCATTGATGAAATAAAGCAATCCCCGGAGAAAAAGATTATCAGAACACAAAGTGGCTAATCAACTGAAAGACACTGCCTTGGTTTCAACATTGTGATAAAACTAATTGTAAAATTAACAAATATACTATTAAAATTTTATATAGGCAAAACAATATTGTTAAATAAAGAATTAAACATAGTATAATAAAATAGGATAATAAGATTAATTTAAATAAAATAATGCTGTATGCTGAAATAAGACTGTTAGAGTATTAAAAAAAGTATTCATTTACAGTCAACCCCCTATAACACTGTTGATCATTCCATTTTATATGAATTCCATGTTGTATGAGTCACTTAGATTTTACAAATATGTGAGCCGTTCACAGCCTGGCACATGTATTTGTAAAAGCTAAGTGACTCATATAACATGGAATTCATATAAAACGGAATTATAAACAGTGTTATAGGGGGGGTCGACTGTAATTAAATTTGTAAAATGGGGGTTAGAGTTGATCTTTTTTTTTTTTTTGGGGTATAATAATCCACTGAAGAGGTCTCAGCACAGTGACTGAAGCAAACTGCATTTGGTGGTAACACCCACTGTTTCGTTGTGATTGATGTTCAAATAAAAAAACTTCTCCTTTAAGCACTGGCAAAGTTCTGACAGCACTTCTAAAAATCAGTTTGGAAGAAAAACATTGTCTCAAAGACATTTTTAAACCTTTCTCCAGATGCAACCCCATCCAATTCCAAGTGCAAGTGGTCAGCCTGAAGGGGAGGAGTATTTTCAAAGGGATGAGACATTATAAGATGCATCACCTCTAGTTTTTTCCTTAGCCAATTCTATATCAATAGCTTTTCAGAAAGTTTAACATATGAATTTCTTTAAGACTATCATTCCAGAATAATCATTAGAAAACAATGATTATATGTATCACAAGTATCACTAAAAATTTCAGTTTATTTTAACAATAATAAATATTTAAAAATCAATAAAGGCATACCAAAAGATGGAAATAATATCACATATTCTGAATTGCATTGTCTACAGTTAACTTTCAGGGCACTATTTCCTCTTTGCTTCTCATCTATCCATCTCTGTAAGCAATGCTGATGAACCCATTTAGTAGTACCCTGACATCGACATGGTTGAACCCAAGTGGCTGCCTGATCTTCTTCTTCTGTTGCAAAACATATCCAACAATATCTTTTGCTAAAATTAAAAAATTTAATTAAAATTAATAATTTTTTAATTTATATAGATTTACAATGTAACTCTGTCAAAATATATAAATACAGTAGAGCCTCGAAAACTCGGCACTCCGGATAACTCGGCCATACCCTGGCAGGGCAAAAATACCCTTAGATAATTAATTTTCATCATAGACAGCTTTATGCCTCATAAACTATTTTTCTGAGGTCTGTCTTATCAGGTAAATTACTGTACACAGTGTATTCATTAATTTTCATTTTCATGTAGTAAAGGCTCTATGCCTTCATAAAGGA
>NW_019385097.1:219181-243708 GCF_000671375.1 Centruroides sculpturatus
TATTTGGGCAGTTTATTCTCTGTTGTATTCTCAAGCAAACAATACATACAAGTACAGTACAATATTTTCTGAGGAAACACGCATACTTATCCTTTTTTAACCCCATTCCCGATAACCCGGCATTTTCACAAACTCGGCCACCCTTCGGTCCACATTAGGCCGAGTTTTCGAGGCTCTACTGTATCAGATGAGCCTGACATTGCCAGTGTAAAAAATAACAACAAAGGTTAAGATTATTAGATTGTTTCATACTTCTAACCCTTATATAAAGCAAATATTGTACTATAATACTGTATAATAGAACTACAAAGGTTATCTTACATAAACCCTTATGTAAGAATCTGGCTGGAATGGTTCCAGATGGCTGGAAGCCGCGACTATCCACAATGCCAACCGGCTAACCACCTGCATTAACCGGAAAGAGGAACTGACCTTGTCTATGGCCTGGCAATCACTATTGGACGCCAATCCGCTGCTTCCCCCCGCCGCACGGCCGCACATGCCAGAAGCGACCCACCCCCTCAGAACTGACACCCAATCCTAGAGAAGAATAATATACACTCCGTCCGGGGAATTCTTTCAGTTGACCTGAAGAAGAGCGAACAGAATGCTCGAAAACGTTTGTCAAGCAATATTTAACGTATACGCATAGAGCACCGGTCACAGGTTCCGATAGTGTGACGTAAGATAACCTTTATAGTTATATAAATCAAATAATAACGAACGGTAAAACAAACACCATATAGAGTGTTTGGTTATTTCAGCCTACCATTGTTACATTTATCACAATACTAGGATGGTACAAAATGGCACAATTTCATTGGTCAAGTAGATACCAATTGAAAACATGATATTTTAACATTAGGAAAAAATATGACATTTAAAACAATTTAACTCTAAAAAACTGTACCACTCACAATCAATTAGCAGATGGTAATCTTCCAATAAGTCAATTTGGCAAAATAAAAATAAAAAAAGATTGGACCAAATATTTAAACTTGACACCCTCTAAAATCACTTATATCATATTTTGTACAGGCTGGTAATCTTGTATTATGTAATTTTCCTATTTGAATGCCACCATACCACTGGTAGAATAGAAAGAAGGGACTGTTACCAAAAGGAGTTGAAGTAATTAGACCAATAGTAGTCATTGACATCCTCCTGGAAGAGAAGATTGTCAATGACTTTGTAATTAATATTTGAAAGGTAATCCATGTTGGATAGGTTGTGATGGCCCTTCATGTGAATATCCGAAAGACACTATATGACTTATTTAAATAAAAAAAGATCTTGAAAAATTTGAGAATAATTGCTTTTATGTGATAATAAAGTGTTTTAGGGCTGTACACAGCCATCTGACTGCCTGGCGTTGCTATAATCAGTGTAGTTTCACTCAAGTTTAAATTATCCTGGCTTTGTAAGATGTTTTACATCCTAGTACTCTCATTCACATTTATAAAGTTGGCTCCAACCGCCGGCACATCAGATGGCTCTGTATGGCCCTAATTAGTACAATCGCCGGCACATCGAATGGCGGGTAACTTGTTAATCTTGAGAAAGTCTGTAACACCTGAATAGGGGCCAGTTACCCTTAAACGGATTTCCTGGAAGGCATTATTTCCCTCGATACGACCATCATAAATGCATACAACTACTATTACATGACAATTATGTCAGACTTTACCACGGGGCAATATAGGCTAGAAGCTCATATCCAACTAGCTTCTACAAGACAAGACATTACCCCGCATGTCTAGCTGAACAATTCCATTGCTTTCATCTTAATGCTAATTAGTCTTTTATGTTAATTTCTTATTGCTTTTAGTATTTAATGCTATATTAATTCTCTATAAAATGTATTTTTGGTATGTATTTTGGAGTGTCTAGAATGAATTAATTGGATTTACATTGATTCGTATGGAAATAATTGCCTCGGTTTTCGTAGGTTTCACATTTTGCCGATTGTTTTCGGACAGTTTATCGACGAAAACCAAGGTATCACTGTAATTTACCAGTGTTGAGCAGGATTTAACTTAGAAGACATTGTCTTTTGTATTATATTTTTCTTCCAAACTCAAATTTTTTTGATATATATGCTTTATTTTAATAGAGTGGAAGATACTGAATATAATGGGCTTTAAGCTTTTTACAAAAATCATTTTTTTTAATGTATTTTTTCCCCTATGACCCAGTTTTTCTTCCTTTATTTTTACAAATAGACTCATCTGGGTTATGATAACATTATTATTGTAAAATTTACTAAAATTTGGCCCTATTCATATAACTATCTAACTCAAGAAAGAAGTTAGACAGACGAAAGTTGAGATCAAATGTGGAAAGCTTAGGCTAGGAGCCCAGATTAACTATATAGGAACTTTTAGTGCAAACCAGAAATAGTTACTTCAATTCAAAATTTCCCCCTGAATGGAGTTAGATGACCAGCACGACTCTATTGCTAACAGGAAAAGTATGATGCACAGGGGCAAGACCACCACTAAAAGAATTAAGAACATTGTGAAAATTTGCAGTCTGGCATTGTACCTGATTTCACAATAAATAAATCGCTCATTAAGATTAGTTTGATTTATTTAGTTATGGCAACACAACATGTGAGCAATTTGCCAAGAGGGATGCATCTCAAGAAGACTTATGGAAAACCAGACCCTATTTAGGTGTTATTAACATGAAAAAACCCCAGAAAACTTTATGTGGCCAGCCTGTTGACCATGACCCACAACTAACTAACTACCAGTGTTTGGTGGTTTTATACACTCAGCTACTGGAGAGCACTTACTAAATTTAAAAAAGTACTGTTCAGAAATGAATAAACCTGAATTGTTAGATGTGAAAAATGAAGTACTTACAGACTTTTCACAAGGTAACAATTTCAATTCCATACAGGCAAGTGCTGTATATTACCTGTTGCAGTAATGATACAGAGCATCTATTTCACCCATACTATTGTCGCAGTAATTATGTAAATATCATTTTAAAATATACTTTTATTATATATATATAATAATTNTATATTAAATTTTTTTTTTAATTTTTATAGAGGCAACAAATGAAATGTTGACAGAAATTAATTGATTTATAGAAATCCAATCAATATTTTGGGGTGGAATGTACAACATTATGTAAGTTAAAAGTATGTGAACATAACTGTCTAATTTCATAGCAATTGGTTTAATGGCCTAGGAGTGTAAAGCAATATTATGTAAATGATAATGAAAGTAATAATGTTTGAATTAATCACAATATAATAGCCCAACATAATCCAGTAATTGTTGTCTATGGTGAAATGCACTATTGGTTGTATTCAATTAAATGGCAAAAAAAATGTTTTAAATTTTTCTCTTATAAACCCAGGCAATGCCAGGCACAAACTAGTCATTAATAAATCATTAAAATTATTTAAATTTCTACAGAAGAAAGAATGAGTCATATCATTATATACTCTTTGTAATTCAGATAAAATAAGTTATTGATAGTAGCTTATTTTATTTTACTACTGATAAATTATTAAAAATAATTGTAAAGGCTGTATTTGTCATCAAAAATAAATAAGCTGCATGATAGTGCTGTTTTAGAACTACTAATTTTAGTATTAAACATACCAAATCATTGCTTTTATCGCTATGTATATTATTTCTATTTGTCTTTCCTATTGATCTGACAGGTATTTTGGAAGAACCAAAAAAAGTAATAAAATAAACATTACTGTATTATAACTAAATGTATGAGCAAACAAAGATATTTTGTTGCATCAGTTTTCTAAAGAGTTGATCTTAAGGAAACAGTGATTGAATGTTTTAAAATTTGGAGAGAAAAATTTTTTCTTCTTCTTTACATTGTTATATGATGTTGCATATTACTGGGTAAAAAATACAGTTCCTCTTTTCATTATCTTGGAACAATTTATATTAAAAAGTATTGTAGTGCACAAATGCAATATTACTATTTGGATACTTCAAAATAAATCATTTGATATCATTTGCTGTCATCTAATTTGTATCTTTGTGTCAATAGATTAAATATTTAAACTCGCAAAGAGGGTGATAAAACATACTATGGCATATTTCTTTGTACTGTATCCAATGGTTTGCATACATCAAGTATAGCTTCTCTTTCAATAAATCATCTTTCTGTTTCACTAAATACACTAATATATAATTTAAAGTGAGCTTTTTTGAAAGCCATATTAAATGATAATTATATTTGTACAAACACAATGACGCCAGTACTTTCAGCCATCATATTATGAAGATCAATCTGTTCATTTCAATTGCAAATAGTAATTCAAAATTCATAGTTTTGAAAGAAATACAATTTAATATAGTTTGGATAGTACAATTTTTAATACATTCTACCTGGCTAGATTTGAGACACTTCATATTCATTTCCAATGTCTAATCATCAAATTTTTATAATTACCCTTTAAATCATTAATATAAATAATAGATAACAAACTGCCTATCTACATTATCAAATTCACTTAATTACAATAAATTAGCTAAATTTCTTAGATATTAGAATTTTATATTTAATTTTTTTACTTAATATTTTCAGAGGTCTTAAGTTTCGGTGTCTATGGAATATGTTTTGATGGATTTTATATAAGGTTGTATATGTTGTTGCATTTACTATATATATTTTTTAAATGCATCATTAAACATGAACAATAAGAAAAATACAGGAAAATCAGCATTTCTTATTAAATTCTCTATCAACATAACCCAATGAAATGGTAGAATTTAAATTTTAAAACTAAGCATTTTCTTTAAATTCAAATAAAAATATATTAAACTATTTAAGTATTTAATTTATTTATAACATTTAATTATTGAAATCTTTAAAATTTTATTTTATTTATTTGTCGAAACCGTGTCTTCTTCTTGATCCTTCTAATTCAATGTCACAACTTGGTGCATTTTTCGACACTTCGCAAATAATTTCATCATCCACTTTTAATTCATACACATATGCGTTTCGGGCTTTTGCCCCTCTTCAGTCTGTTACATAGATAGGTTGTATCTTGTGTATACAGTATCTGTCAGGCACCTTCCATACTTCCCATTCCCCTTCCGACTTGACGGCCTTCCCCGCATGCCTTGTAACTTGTAACGTCTCACTCCACGAATGCTGTACAACAGCCTCGTCTGCGACTGTATCAACATTCTATTTTAATAATTGTAGCCAATTTTTATGCTTAGATTCTTGTTAATATTATTTTTGTCTGTAGTAATTTCATAGCTTTTCTTGAATTTTCTTTTGTACCAATTTTTTCTTTGTGTACTATTATAACATCATTCTTATCTATTTTGCAGTTGTGGGTTGTGCAAATGCAAATGAAGAGGGGCAAAAGCCCGAAACACATATCTGTATGAATTAAAAGTGGACAATGAAATTATTTGCCAAGTGTCAAAAAATGCACCAAGTTGTGACATTGAATTAGATGTTTAAAATTATAAAGTTCGCATTTACTGTATAAATAATATATTTTGTCTTACTTATAACATTAAATTCTCTCTCTCTAGATTATACCATGTAACTAATTAATTTGGTCTTATGAAATTTTCATGCATACACATACTAGGCAATTAAAATATTTAGAAAAAGCATTTAAATATAGAACTAACATATATATTTTATGTATATGTTACTGTAAATGCTCGAACTATGGTAAATCCTAAGATCTTCCAGTAAAACCTAAGATTTACCAAATCTTTGTGGTAAAAGTCCAAAATGTTCTGCAATCATCGTTAATTTTGAACTTTTACCAGCATTTACTCAGTATATCTTAGGTTTTATCTCAGAGACATGGTAAATGTTGAAAAAATAGTCCCCGCTACCTGCACTGCGACCTTCGCTTTGCCACATTCCATCGTTTGACACATTAGAATGCGCAAATTAATTCTAATCCTGTTTGAGATTTCGCTGTTTAAAAGTTATTTATGAATCAAGATGAGTGTGAAACGGAGATTTTATGAAATAATGGACGAGCTCATGGCAAGCAAGAAAGATAATAACTTTTATTTCAATAGGGACAAATATGCAGTGTTTGGAGGAAGTAAAAGCTTCATGAAAAAGAAACTAGCTGTTCATTACAGGCATGTAAAGCATTACGACATTTTGACTATAGGCGGTGAAGAAAACTAATTGCGCCTATGAAGGAGGAGAATGGAGAAATAAGATATTACATTTGTTATGAGGACTTATTCAACATTCTTGAAGAAACGCATGTTGCTGTTGGCCATGGTGGAAGGACACAGATGCTTAAGGAATGTAACTGCAAGTATAAAGATGTAACAGTTGAGGCTACTATGACATATTTGAAGCTATGTCAACCTTGCCAAAAGAAACAGAAGGCTTTGAAAAAGGGCACTGTCATCAGACGTATACTTCACAGTGAAATGAACTCACACTGTCAGGTTGCTCTAATAGATCTACAAACTACTCCAGATGGAAATTATAAATTTATTTTAGTTTACCAAGACCATCTTACCAAATTTGTGATCCTTCGTGCGCTTCAAACTAAATGCGCCATAGAAGTTGCATACCATCTTTTGGATATTTTCACCACTTTTGGAGTGCCGAGCATCCTTCATTCCGGTAATGGTTGAGAATTCTCTAACCAAGTTATTGAGAGTTTATGCTCCATGTGGCCAGATGTAAAAATTGTACATGGAAAGGCAAGACATAGCCAAAGTCAAGGATCAGTGGAGCGTGCTAATCAAGACAGGAAATATGTTGAGCACGTGGATGGAAACCAATCAGTTATCAAAGTGGTCAGGGGGTTTAAGATTTATCCAGGCAATGAAAGAAAAAAGCATATCACGAGGGAATCAAATGTTTCCCCTACGAAGCAATGTTTGATAGTCCAATGAAAATGGGCCTTGCAACTTCAGCAATCCCTAGTGATATGATTAGAGTTATAAGATCTGAAGAAGATTTAGAGAAGTTGTTGCATTCGCATGACAATATGGAACAAAATAATGATGTCGAAAATGCAATCAAACAGGACAAGTAAGAAAGCATTGTTGAAAATGAGTCAGAAGGGGATATAGACAGTAGCACCGTCAACGATAAAACACAAGAAGATGAAATGATTATTACTGAGATGATGAAGGCGAAGCAAATAACCGATGATTCCAATGTAACGATTCAGAGACATAAAACACGATTGAGTCTCAGGAAGTTCTTGTAAGTATAGAGCCAAAACCAAAAAAGATAGAATCTGTAGTGACTGTAAGAAACAATGCAAAATTGAGTTTGGAGAAACAAGCTGAAACAATGAAAGCCACGTCTGTTGATAAATATCCAAATGTGAAAATTGGCCAAAATGTAAGACTGAAAGTGTCTGAAATTTACAAAGCTAAAACCGACCCGAAAAGCATTATTGCAGTCTTAGTAGATGTAGAGGACAACGAGTTTTACCAACTAGGTACCAAAATTGGAGTACTAAAGCAGCTTTATACACGAAATCATTTACCTCATACCCTGAAGACTTTATCAAGATAGAAGAAGTTGTTAAAGATAAAGAAGTGAGTCTTTGAGAAGTTGTCGCAAATTGTCTTTGACCGGAGGACAAGGTTTCAAGAAATGCAACTGCCTAAAAAAAATGCGTAACGAAGAAGTGCGCTTGCAAGTCATCATGATTACTTTGTAATTCTAAATGCCATGATAGCTCTCCACGTAGTAACAAGTAAAATCCTCTTTTTACTTTTATTAAATGACAATGGATACCAAATGATTAGAAAAAATACTGTGATTATTGATTAGCTTAGCTAACATAGGCTATTATATTATTTTTGACAAGATAATTTAATTTTTGTTATGCTAAAAAGTATTTTTAAACTATTTCACTAGTTATTAATAAATAGGACTTAGTAAGTTGACTGTTTATAATAATTGCAATAAATGTTTATTAAAATACTCAGTTTTATTTCCAAAACCAACATTTACTAACAGTCTTTAGTAAAACCTAGCATGTACCAAATTCTAATGGTAAAAGCCCGGAAAATCATCTTACTTTATAAAAATCCTTACATTTACCAACTCATGTTGGTAAATCCGAAAATTTACAAGTAAAACCTAGGATTTACCAATATACGGGCTTTTACAGTAACATATATATTAATATATAAAGTGAGAATGTCTGTTTGCTAGGTAACAGAATCTACTAAACATATTTTTAAAATTCTTTTGCTATTGCAAAGCTGATACCTTCTGGATGAATATAGGTTTACTATTTTCATATTAAAAAGGGAAAATGCACAAAAATGATGTTTTTACTGCAGCATTTCTCCCACATCAAAGTATCATCATTTGTCTGTTCCACTCAGGGTTGATCCCCTTCACCACCTGGTGGGCTTCTTTAAAATTATTAACTTATCTATTAGGTTTCAGTTTTAGCAGTTTGGGTAGTTTGAATATGCTTTGTTTATATTGTCTTGGTCATTTGTTTCTTACACTAATACTCTTATGTTATCAGATACTACAACTATAAAACTATAAGGAGCAAATTTACTTCCTTTGGATGAAAATAAACTTATCCATAAGCCTATAGTATTTTTGTGTTTTCATTGTTTTAGTATTAATCCTACCTTACTATTATTTAAAAATAAGAATTAGTCTCATCAGATATCTATCTACATAAGTTGAGTTCTTTCAATTACTTTTCAGTTGTGTGCATGTGCAAGTGCACCTTCTTCTAGGCATTTTATTGTCAATAAAGTCACAATAATCATGAAATACATCCATGTCAAAGAGCAAGCAAATTACAAGAGTAAATAAATGTATATAAGGAGAGAATGTTTGTTCCTTTATTTCTTACTTCAAGGTAATTTCAGAATATACTGAATCAATGTTTTAAAATTCTTTTACTATTGGAAATCTTATTACCTTCTGATGTACATAAGCTACCTTAAAAATCAGATCCCTCACTTCTTCCTGCTGATTTCATCTCCCCTACAAATTCCCAAATCCTTTGACCAATCAGGACCAAATTCCACATAGTTAATCTCTGATACCCTAAGGGAATACTTGGATCCATCATTCCTTCTCTGATTTTACCCCATACAACAAACTTGGAAGCCTTTTGAACAATCTAGCAAAATTTTGCATAGTTACCCTCTACAATCCTCTAAACAATATACATTACTTTAAAACTCAGACCCTCACTCCTTTCCTTGATTTCATCCCCCACAAATTGCCAAACCCTTTGCAAAATTCGCATCCAAATCTGTCAAAGTTGCAGAAAACATATGCTGTCCTATAAAAAGGACAACACAACCCCTTCCCTGAATTCCCGGGCAATGCTGGGCACTTTTGCTAGCTCATTTAATAAATTCTGAAAAGTTATTAAATACTAAATGTATATAATTAATATTAAACCAAGTTTCCAATTGTTGTATTTATTGGGCAATATTTGGGTTACTAATTACATTGATAGACCAAACATAATATGAAAAAATCTGCAATGAGTTTAATATTAATAAAATCAGGCTAGATGATTTCTTAGGCATATATAAAGTGAAAATTATATAAATTAATTAGGCTTATATGAATGTAAAATTTTGAAAGATAACTGATGACAGTGTACAAATTATGTTACAATCAGTTAAAAAAAATATAAAATCCATTTCAAAACTGGCAAGTATATAATAAATATTTAAGAATAAGTTAAATTAATCTGTTCATCAGTATTTAAATATAAAACTTAATTATTAACATTAATTATAGATAATTCATTCAAGGTAATAGATAATTCATCCAGCCTTTATTTCACTTCAAGTTACATTACAAAATCCTATCTTATGCTTCAAGTTAGACTGGACAAGTTTAATTTACATTATGAAAATCCAGCAATAAGCTGATCAACTTTCCTGTCAACATTTAAAACTGCATATGGCACCATCTGTTATAAATTTTTAAATAATACATCATATTTTTAATTATTATAAAATAGCAAAAACTTAACTTTGAGCATAGGGATGAGTTTTATAAAAACTTTTAAATACTAATAACAAGTAAAATTGTCATTAAGTCAAACCCTACTTGAAATATGACACACAACTCCCCTTTTCTCTCCACCACTTCAATATCTTTAACTACCAAAATTTAATAGCATCTATCCTCCAATACACAAACTTCACTGGAAAATTTCAGAAATTTTCAACAAAAAGCACAAGAGTTATTAGGCTTCAAAGAGGGTGAACAAAGTTGTACACAAAAAAAAAACCCCAAATTTTTTGCATTTCTCAACATTTTAAAGTCTAGAGTCCAAAAATGTAAAAATCTTGGGGCAGTTATTTTTTGACCAATCACTCTACTTTCTCTCTGTTATATATAACAGAGCTGGGAAAGTAAAAATAAATTAATTTCTTTATACTTGCAAGACCTGCCAAGAACAAAATTCAAATTTTGTACCTTCTTCTAACTTATAAAATCTTCCAATATTTACATCATAAATTCTTTGGTATGACCTGTCTTCCTACAAAATACTTTCAAAAGAAGTTTACTGTGTGTAAATATTTAAAATTTTGTGAAAGCAATTTTCGTAGACCTAAATTGATATTACAGCAAATAGCCTCTTTATTGAAAAATTTATTTTGTTTTTATTTTTTTTTGTACCCTTTCTAGATGGAGGATTTATATCCTGTATTATAAAATATTGATTGATTATAACTCAGACAAACATTTTTTACTCTTATCACAAATCTTTTTAAATATATGCACTTGAATTTTGATTGTTCTATAGATTAAGCATGTAAAAAAGATGAATTTTTTTTTAATGTACACAGAACAGATCTTATTTCAAGAGCAATTTAATATCTCCAAATTGACATGAGATAAGCATTTTATTCCTCGCACTCTAATAAGAAGCTCAACATTGATTTGTATTTTCAATATAAAACGTGCAACTCACATCAACCAATTAACTGATGTGAATCACTGGTTAATTGGTTGATGTGAGTCGCACGTTTTATATACATCCCGATGTGTTATGCAGTTAAACTCTTTTGAATCTTAACAAGTTTTTGATACTTTTTGGTCAGTGTAGCCATCTTTAATCCTTTCTGTAACTGCACAATCAAAACATCTAACATGAAACCATTAATTATGCAGTAAAATACTTACTAATCAAACATTTTTGGTCCTTTTCATTGACCTTCATCAGGAAATTATTATACACACACACAAAAAAAAAATGTGTCAGTTATTTTTACATATTGCATCTAATAACATATGATACATGACAAAAAATAAAATATATAAAAAACATTTTACTCACAGTGAAATTACTCAGTGAAACAACACAGTGAAAAAATCAGAAAACATTCGATTAGTAAATATTTTATTGCATAATTAATGATTGTTTTTGTTATTTAAATAGTGCAGTTACAGAAAGAATTAAAAGATGACTATACCAGCCAAAAAGTAACAAAAACTTGTTGTCAAGATTCGAAAGAGCAAAGCAAAGCTGAGCTTTTTTTTATCTGAGTGACAAGAAAAAAAGGTTTATCATATGTCAATTTGGAGAATTCACCTTCCCTACAGATGTGCCTCCTAGCAATTTAATATTCAAAGAACTAAAATTAACTATATAATACATTGAAACTGGTTTCATTTCAATAAAAAAAATTAATACAAAATAAAACACTATTATGTTTTATTTTGTATTAATTAATTTACATATCACAATATGATGTTATAACAAGAATTAATCCTATATAGATTTAACAAAATTTTTTATTCAATTACTGTATTTATAAATTTCTTTGATAATCTTAATACTTTATTTTTAATTAAACACATTATTTTAGACCACAAATATATATTTTTAAGTTTCTTTCATATGATTTGAATCTTAAGATGTAAAGATTCAAATCTTAAGAATCTAATTATTTTATGAAATTCTTTTGTTATAAGAATATAAATCATGATTTTTGTAAGATCATTTTAAAATACATTTTTAATTTCTGTTCTTAAAATTAATAAAAAATTTTCAATTTTAAAAAACTGATGTTAAAATTTTAATTAAGAATGCTAATGAAACTTCCAGTAAAACCCATCCAATAAACAAAGTGTTAATATAAAGGTTAGTGTGGTATATTTAATGAAATTTATCCTTAAGATCTATTTCAGATTTTTAAAAAGAATTTATGTAACTTTTTGTTAAGTATTCAATAATTTTAAATACATACAATAGTAAATTTATAACAATTTCACGTGCAAGTTAAAAAAAAAAGATTGGGGAAATAGGTCAATGATAAAATTATAGACCAAAAATAACATAATTTTACAAATCCAGTTTATATGCAACGTACCAGATAATATATGGTCATTCACGTTTGATCAGTTAATTCCTCCTTGACACGATTTTACTTATTCAGTTACAATTTAGGTCAAATGTTGACATTTTCTTTCTAAACTTTTTGTTTCTAAAATATAGACCAGAGCAATTTTATTTTCAAATCATCATTTAATTTCTCTCTCTCTATTTTTATCTTTATCAACAAATTAATTCTTTCATATCGTGCAGCAATTATTTCTTTTACAGATTTACAAATAAATTAAAATTTCTTAACAGTTAACTCAAATATTTCAAAATAAATTTAGTTTATAATGAAAAATACAATATTTTATAAACAGGAATCATTAGAAAGTAATCCAAATTATCACCATAATTAATCAGGCTATAATTATGCTATAATTAGTACTGTTGGTAGATAGATGTTAGGCACCATTTGGATTAGTATCAAGACATATATCAACATCCTGAAGCCTGATATGTATATGTATCTATATATATATATACACACACACATTAAAAACTTACATTAAAATTAAATTTCAATTGTTATACATTCAAAATTCTAAAGTTTTAGAAAAATAAGATTCTATTGTATTGAAATGATACTCAATCTGTTTATCGTAATTATGAATATTGTTATCAGTATGAAAACATGTTAAAATACACTTACAAAACTATTAATTGTAATCAAAATTTCATTTATAGTTTTCATTAACTTAGGTAACTAGTGATTTTTTAAGCTGTGTTTTGCAATTAGACTCAATGTGTGACTGAAAACACACAATTGTACTATTATTATTAGCAATCTTAACCAATTAAATGTTAAATCTGAATTCTTTCAATCATTTTTTGATCAGACTATAATCCTTGAATTTTCCGGCAGTTTTTTACTTCAATTATACACTTCTATCATTAAAGGCAGTACTGAAAAAAAAGCAGACAAATAACAGATAACTATATATCAGTAAATTATCAAATATATTATTATTATTTATCTTGGAAGATTTATTATCCAATTGTTTTAACATGTCCTTTTAATGTCAAATCAATAAAACTGAAATTTCCCTAATTATAGTGTTATTTATTAATTAATTAAATGTTATCAAGTAAACCCTAAAACATGCAATCTTAAAAAAAACTAGAAAATATGCATAGAAGTACGTTTTATAAAATGTAAAAATATTCCAGAAAAAAAAAAATTGAAATATGCTTTAATATGTCAGTAATTTACATAAAAAATGTTCCATGTAATATATTAACCCATTCATAACCTGCTAACATACTAAGAGAGAAAAAAATAGCATCTTATTGGCAAAGTACGAAATTCAGGCATTGTATAGATTGCCTAGATGTATTAGACAATCTATAAAATAAAAAGTTTAACTTTCCTAGGTATTTCATAAAATACTTGTAAGTAGGAAAAGTTTATACCATATAATAATAACATAACATTTCATTTTGCATATCTGTAAAAGTAGAATATGAAACAACACTAATTGTATCATTAATTTTATTCATTATTCTGTCTGATTTATTTATTACAGCATGCAACACTATAATGGCATTTTGAATTACAAGGAACTATTCTTTTCAGACAAAAGCACTTTAGGTTCTGCCAACCATTTTTGCACATGCACTCCACAAATCCTTGTCAAGTACCAGCTGCTGATGACTTGAGACTTCTTTCTCTTTGAATACACCAATTAGCATTAAAAGTGTTTTTTTACACACTACGAACTGCAATCTTGAGTATAGCTATTTCAGAACACATTGTTCATTCCCAGTTGATAAAATAAATCATTTGTCATATTTATTAAAACAGCTAAAACATTGTAAGCCCCTCTACCTTTATCTACTTCTGGGACTGAAACACAAACTGCAGAACTTTCTTCAATAGGAGGCAACCTGTTTACAGAGAGCCTTTTCTTTTTGATGTCAACTCATTTTTGAATATTTAACATGTATGTGTTATCTGTTAAATTGACATTGGAAAAACTTGGTCAAGTCCACATTGTATTAAAAATTTCAGTTTTTCCTCAAAAACTAAATTCAATTTTAAAAATTAAAGGAAAAACTGAGATCCTTGATATAGGCCCCGAAAACAGACTGAAAACATTCCATTTTATATTTAATTCAAATACATATATTTACTGGAAGATTGTATGCATGGTATGTAATGTTTAAGCCTTTTCTTTTTCTTTGCTTAAAATTTATTTATTTATTTATTTCATAAACAAACTGGAAATGTCATAAGACAATTGATATCATCCCCAAAAATAACACACAGAAGAAAAGTTTAAAATACAAATAAAAAAAGGATAACAATCAAAATACATGATAAAAAAATATAAATAAAAAATGAATGATTATATATTATAAAGTAACAGTTTACAAATGTGTTTAAAATGTAGAAAATCTTCATGTAGAGCATCCTTTCTCAAAGTGGGCGATAATGCCCCCTTGTGGGTGCTGGAGGCTTTCAGGGGGCAGTAGAAGGCTCAGT
This sequence comes from Centruroides sculpturatus, assembly GCF_000671375.1. Taxonomy (NCBI): domain Eukaryota; kingdom Metazoa; phylum Arthropoda; class Arachnida; order Scorpiones; family Buthidae; genus Centruroides; species Centruroides sculpturatus. Next base: position 234,007 of record NW_019385097.1, read on the forward strand.
GATTAAATATGAGTTTTATTTCTTCTCATTGAAACATTCTTTGATCTCAGAAATAGGATATAGGTCACACACTATCTATCCTATCCATATAATAATGCACGTTTAAACATTATATTTGCAATAACTGTTTTTAACTTACCTTTTTACATTACCATCTGTTACGTAAGTTAAAAAATATGGGGACACTAGATTTTTTTTAATCTCAAAGTGGGCGGTAATTGAAATAAGTTTGAGAACCTGTGATGTAGAGATTGTTCCACACAGTCTATATTCTGAATAGACCAGTTGAAAAATGATCTGATGGAAATGGAAAGTCTAAAGGATGGAGTAAATAAACAAGTTTGGTTATGAGTAAGTTATGACAGAACTTTTAACCACTCAGCAGTGAGCGACGAATATATTCGTCAAGGGTGATTGTGTGGCAGTGGTGAGAAGTGAATATATGCGTCAAATTCTTTTGGGGGGTATTGCCAAAAACTAGCCTAAAACTACCACGAAAAAAAATTCACATAAAAAATGAATTATGTAACAATAAAAACAGACTTTTGTTTACTAGATATAACTGTTTACAAAATCTTTTTCCGAAACAGTAATGAGAAAAAACGCATGGTAAAATACTCTAAAATTTTACCATGTGTTTATTCTCCACTACTCAGGGGTAGTACCATACCTGACTATTCTACTGTTGAAAGGTTAAGCATGAATACAGAAGTTACTATTTTCATAGATGATTAAAAACATTATGCATTTAAAAATAGTTATTCATGTTTGAACTAATCCAGTTGTTCCCAAACTTTTGTGACTTGCAGCTCCTTTGTTGCCATTTGGCACAACTCCCCAATATATAAACAGGAAATCCTCATTAATTCAAACTCAGATAGTTCGAAATCCTGTTAGTTCATAACTGTAGTTTTGTCCTGACCAGGGATATAGAGATTTACAAATCTCTATATCCCTGGTCAGGATATCCTCTATAAAATTATGAAATTTGGCTAGTTTGAAATACAGCTACTTCAAAATTTGAAATGAAAACTCTGTCTAAACTATGATATGCACTTGTCTAAACTATGATATGCACTTGTTCATTTAGGTTAAAGTGCTTTCATAGTAAAAAACAAAAATAGACCAACAACAACTCTAATGTGATCAATACGGCTCTGCTTTTACAGTAACACACTTTTGGGTGTCACATTATCCTTGGACTACCCTTTCTCTCTCTTATCTCGTAAATTATGGCTGGTTTTCATGATTGTGAGATTGGGCTACAAGTAGCAAATTGAGATATTTGTAGGGTCTAGGCTACTACATTTGGAGGATTTACTACTTTTTGAACCACTTTAAAAATAATTTGAGGTGCATTTCAAGTAATTATGCTTTACTTTTTACTAAATTTATCCGGCAACATGTGGGGTTCTCACTGGACATGTGCTATTTACCTGCAGTTTATTATTATTATTCTTATTAACAAACAAAAATACTATTCTGTATATGTATCCGTATTCCATTTCCTTAATAAATTACATCAGTTGCATGGTATTTGGCATATTGTACAGAAATATGTAAATTTTGGATAATTCGAAACTCAATAATTTGAAGTCATGATAATTTTGTTCCTTGAATTTTGAACTAATGAGGATTTCTTGTATACTGTATATATTAGAGAATTATGCCATATGCATACATATGTATGTTTTTAATTCCTACAGAGTAAACCCAGGCCAGTACTACTCTTTATATACAAGAGTAATTGGTATATTGGTATTATAATTAAATAATATAAACAAATAAAGGAAATAAGTCCTTAGATAAAGAATAAATATTATGTTATATAGAATGTATATAGTACAGTTATTTTCATATGCCACATATGCATTGACTATATATTTTAACTCATGAGACAAAAGTAAAAATGCATGGTAGAAACTGTTTATCTGTCTTTTTTTCTATTAACAAAGAAAGAATAACTTGATTCTAAAAAAAAACATTTGTATTTATTTAAAAAGTTCTAGTGAGATAGATCTCAAGATATACAATGCAGAGAGGAATACAAAAAATGCACTTCATAAACAATGTCAGTGCATTACTAATAATTAAAATAATGGCTAACCTGATTATGATGTCCCTGACTAGTTTGGCTAAACCCTTGAGTTCTGTAGCACAGTTTGGGAGCCACTGCATTAAACAGATGAATAACTTTCTAATTTAAAAATTTTAAATAAGAGTTTCTATATTAATCGGGACGTAAATCTTACATTTGTTCCGTACAATCCTATTTATTCTCATACGGCAAATTTCAATTTAAAAGTAATTTTGTAAGCATACGCTTAATAAAATACATTAAAATATTTATGGTGTGTAGCATATTAAGAAGTGAAAACAGTTCATTTAATTGTTTATGTAATTAGTTGAAAACAAAGTGGCAAAGATTACTCAGATAACAGTAATATATTTATTAAATCAACTTACATTTTAAATAAATTTCATGGAAAATATCCAAACTTAATTTTCCATAAAACAACATTAGGTGACTCTCTTTCATTCTTTTTTATATTTAAATATAATTTAGAACAATGCGTAAAGAGAAAATATCGTGATAAAATTATCAATATTGTGTAGTTATAATAACTACGACATAAAAGTTAAAGTAAAAATTGTTATTTAAAACTTACTCTTCTTCACACTTGCAATCATTTTCTTCTTTGCCGTCTGTCATTTCTCCAAACTTGAAGATAAATTACATCAACATGATCCTAAAAACGGAAAATTACTTTATATATCACCTGGTTTAAGTAATGATAAAATATATGTTGAAATATCTCAACACACAACCTTACCGAACAAAGCCTCAAACGACTACTACTACTACTTCCTCTGATTTATCCTCATTGTGATTTCAAAATGCGGATGATCTCTACCTGGTGGCAAAATAATTAATTAAAAAGAATTTATATTATATATTTTTTATAAATATATATTAACAATACGAAATATTTTCGTTAATAATAATCTGTTCGAAAAATAATGGTAATTTTATGTCTATACAAGACTTCTGGACAATCCTGTATATTGGTCTGTCTTGCTGACACGAGCTCCTATTCGTATGGCCTGTTGCAGGTATGTGGACTCAGGAACGTTCTTAAACTGGAAAGAGTAAGAAGCGCGTGTAACCTAGAGTGGTAGTTTAGTGGAAATCCCACAAGATCTAGTGGGAATATCGAAATTTAGCGGAAACTGTGGTGGGTAAGAATTTTTAGTGGCGAATTAATGGGTAGTAGATTCCCTGTTAAGTAGAGTAATGACGGCCGTTCTTTAATGTGTAGAGGTAAATCGGCCAATTAGGAAGCTACTTTATGGTGGGCAAAATCCAACTATCGATCTCCTCGTGGTGCCTACTGGTAACAAGGGCTGAAAACCTTGGCTAACGGTGGCTCTGGTCTCCAACGACATATATACTCCGCGATAAGCCGGTTGGAGTATTTTTCGTCGCATCTCATGGCATGCTACTAAACGGATTTCGAAATAAGGCTAGGCGTATCCCGTAGGCGACGCGTACCGCCGACGCCTCGACGACACGAGAAATTAACAAAGGCTACCTGCTCAAGGATGGAGCAGGATAAAGAAGCTAGTCCAACAACCTCTTCCTCTTCGATTCGCCACACTCAATATCGGAACAATGATCGGCCGAAGTCGAGAACTGGTCGATACCCTGAAGAACCGTCATGTCGTTATAGCCTGCCTGCAGGAAACAAAATGGAAAGGCTCCAAATCAAAGAATATTGGCGAAGGATACAAATTAATCTATTATGACCAAAGTACAAAACGTAAAGGAGTCGCAATAGCAGTCAACCAGAGATTCCGGGGATCAGTGTCACTGCTGTCAGTCGAGTCTCTGATCGTATAATATCTATTACGATCGGATATGACTCGATTGCCATGCATGTCATCTCATGTTATGCTCCACAAACTGGATGCTCTGATGCAGAGAAAGATGATTTCCGAGTTAGACTTGATGGCATCTCCAGACATTTGCTTCAGAAGATTATGTCCTAATCGGGGGTGGCCTAAGTGTGTATTTGGGGTCCTCTGGGCAAAAATATGCACAATGCCATGTTGGTCACGGACTTGGCGAACGAAATGAGGACAGCTGCCGCATCCTGGATTGCGCTGAAGCGTATGACTTTGCTGTTGCCAACACATTTTTCAAAAAATTGGCTTACACATCTAGCCACTTACATTAGTGAAGACCACGCAACTCAAATCGTTTACTGGCTGATCAAACGCTGTGATCTGAAGCTCGCAATAAATAGCAAAGTGATCCCATCTGAAACATTGGCCCCCAACATCGCCCACTCATTCTGGACTTTTGAGTCACCCAGCCTCGAAAAGTGTAAGTCCAAATAACCGGACCCGAACGGATCAAGTGGTGAAAATTGAACAAATGTGAACACAAACAATTGATTGCCAAGTTGGCCAGTTTTGTTGTGGATCATGACCAGCCAGTGGATGCACTCTGGAGTGAAATAGTAGAGCAGATTCAGGGTGCTGCAGAAGTTATTTTAGGAAAACCAGGACGTAAATTTATTGACAAACAGACATGGTGGTGGAACGAGGAGGTTTAGGCAGCTATCAAAGCAAAAAAGTCCGTCTTCAAGGCTTGGAGGAGTACACAGCTTGATACTGATCTCCAATACTACAAAATCACGAAGTCAATAGCAAAACAAGCAGTGACCACAGCAAAAGATCGCCACTACCAGCAGCTATATGCTCAATTGGACACGCCAGAAGGCACTAACCAAATTTACCGCCTTACAAAAGCCTATCACAAAGCAACTGAAGGCCACGTGAAGTGGACCCAAATGCTCTACCCAGTGGCATGCCGTCCTTGTAAGCGGTGGAAACGCCGCTTCCCATGTATTTTCTAAAATATAAAGATATATTGTGCGATTATTTTCATATAATTAAAATTAATATTTTATTATAACCACATTATGTATCTTATTACAAATTTCTATACTACATGTAAAACAAATGACAAGATTGCTGTTGTATATTCGAATATCAGTGGCGAAATGGAAGCGCTGTATTGTCGAATACGGGACAGCTTCCAAACAGCCAGATTATACGCATTCGTGCATACGCTTTACAGAGCACCAACCTCGCGGTTTAGCTAGTGGATGCCAAACACCAAAATATCGTATAACGCTTCCAATGATTCTATCCAGGACCGGTTCCAGGCTGTTAGCCGCCTGCGTGCTAGATATTTGGCCTCCCTCGCCCCATTATGTGAATCGCGAGTAGATTTATAACTTAAAATATTATTTTTGAAAGGGAATTTAAATAGTCCTTTTTCTCGCTAATTTCTAAAAATGTATTTTCCTCCCTTCTGCATCTCACATTAGCATTTATAATTTTTTTTTCATACCCTTAAAATTAAACCTTTTGCAATTTTTTAATAATTAAAAATATCAAATTATATAACAAAATTTCATAACAGATGGCGCCACACACAATTTTATTTATTATAATTTAATTAAAAGTATAAAAGTTATTTTCTAAATAAAATCTCACAACAGCCGAGAAAGTTACGCAACTCGTTAGTTTTGATCGATTCTTTTATAAAAAAAAAACAGTTACATTTCTTGAAACGAACGATCTTTTACTCAGTTTCAATATAGAAAGATCTATATTTGATTGTTTCGTGTAAAATACATACACGATATTTTCTATCGGTCAGGTGAATTCATAAAATTTGCTTATTTAATATACTAATTAACGTTTACGTAACTAAACCATAACACGCATATTTAATATAACCAACGTTCGATGACGTCAGGTAAGCGCTCTTAAAATGGCGTCGGATAAACGAAATGTTACGAAATTCAGTAAAAATTGCACTGTCGGTCAATCGGAAACTTGGTCCGAAAATACTGGACGAACCAGAGGAATGATTTGTTCTAGTTTTGGGGGTGGCGACGTTCGATTATAGAAAATCTCGCTTACAACCCCTTGTGGAGAGTGGAAACCGAAGACAGAGGGTGATAGGGAGTCTCTCGATCCCAATCCGTCGTCATTCGGGGGATAGAAACGTAAAAAATGCAGATATTTAGCCTTAAAATTCAAAAAGAATCCATGACGTCAATCGCATTGGAATTCGTTACGCGCTTTTCTAATCTCCATAGAAACGGCAACAATTGCTGTTTCTATTGTTGCAACACGATTTTGCGTCACTTTGCACGTTTTTCGCTTGCTGTGAGGACGTGTGCGCTCTTCGCTCCTGTTTTCGCTGTGTTTTTTGCCTTCTTCAGTGTTCTTTTCTACCGGAACGTGGTTTTAAGAAGACTTGTGGACGCGGACGTTATACAAAGTAAGTTTTTAACTAGAATTTATCTAGCTGTAAGATTTTATTTTCGTTTCGTTTAGTCCAACTTTCGGAGACGACATCGGCGTTTAAATCTGCCGTCGCGCTTGTGAATTAGGACTTTTAAACGAGCGACCGAAGCGCCGAAAACGGATTAAGTATTTGCTCATTGGCTTATTCTCGTAATTATTTCATTTATATTTTATAAACACGGTAAAAGAATAAGGATTATTTATAGAAATTCAATTAAAAATTACTTAATACTAACTTTAAATACGAATTCCATCGTAATTTTAACTAAAATATACTCTGGTAACATTGATGGACGGAGACCGTATTCTGAAGCATGCGATGTTCGTTCGACAGGTCAAAAACTTCGCCCTTTGACCTCCGACTTCTCCGTGCAATTTATTTATTAGTTACAACGCTTTTCAATGGCTTATTTTGCCAGAATTAAATTGTCTGCAAACACATCTAATACTAATACACTTAACAGTTATCTATACAGGCTGGACACAAAGAATTCTTTTCCTTAGGCTCTTTGTCTCTTTTCACAAGGTGGTCTGAGTGCAGTCGATCTTCCACACTTACGTAACATTTAAGTGGCACAATGCTTTGTGCCACTTAAACGTTCGTGTCCCGAATGGCGAGTTGGGCTGTGGGCACGTTTCACTTCTTCCTACGTTTGTCTTGTGTTTCGGTCGACTCGTTCGCAATTTCTTTGCACGAAACTCTTTTAAATGCCGTCGTTGCGTTTATGTGACGTACACGTTAGGGTAAATTGCTCTAGAACGAAACACTTGTTACGACTCGGGCTCGAATGCCTTTTCCTCATGGCTACGTGCGGCGTGTCTTTAATTTACTGTCGTACAAATACAAATTACACGTAAGAGAGTTTCTTCGTTCCGGGTCGGTCGTCTCTACTGCAAATACAGTTGGAACGTTCTAGCAATTTCCGGTTGCTATCCGAATTCCGATTCGTCGTGAGTATAATCTTGAACTTTTTCTGCGTTAATCGGCCCCAGAAGACATCTCGGCACATCGTTCGATGGTCCGATTCGAATCTTTTAGATTTAAAAAGGCAGCTGCGGTGAGCATTTTGCTTTTCTCGCAAGAATTTAGACATTAATTTAAGCTTTTGTTTTAATCGACTAATTGCAAATTTTCTTTTTTTCAGAATGAAGATGTTGGAGTGGTTTCGCCGGAGGTTCCGACGGAAGAATGCGGTGGCGCCGGAGGGAGGGGGTTCCTCGGACGGCTCCGATGAGACGTTCGAGGACCGTGGGCTCGACTGGGTCTCTGTCGAATCGATTAGTTCGGTGTCGTTGGAGACCGTCGAGCGAGAGGCAGAGGGTGGTGACGACCTTCCCCCAGTGCGTGTGGCGTGGGACTCTCCCGGAGGCGGGAGAGTTCTGAGTCCATTCCACTTGGCCAAGGTCGTCAGGGATCAGCCGGCCCTAGGCCTTGTTAAGGAAGGCATAGGGAGTGACGAGTCCTCTTGGACTTCGTCTGTTTTCGCGTGGTCTGCCTCTCAGTCCGCGCTCGCGAGCTCGTCGCCATCGTCTTTCCGAAGTCGGAACGGGGAAGCATCGGAGGAGAGAGCCGCCGAAGTCGAGGAACCGCGGTTTTGTTGCTGCGGGTGGCTGCGGTTCCCTCGGCCTAGGCGGTGATCCTCTTCGATTTTCCCCAACTCGTCCTTTTCACCCGGATGCGACATTCTGACCGGATTCGACACTTTTCACCCGGACATGACCTCTTTACTCGGACGTGGCCTTCTCTTACCCGGATGTTCTCACGGACTTGTCTCCCGAACGTGACACTCGATCGACGACAACGGATTTGACTTCCGATTGTGACCACCCGGACTTGACACGTTTCTTCACCGGACGCGACATTCGGCCGACCTTTCTTCCCAAACAGCTGTTACGAGGATTGAGCTTCTGGTTAGGTTAGGTTAGGTTAGGCTAGGTTAGGTCAGGTCCTTCGCTCTCCTCATGACACTGTTCGGGAAGAAAGACTATCTGATAAAGGTAATAATGTTGACCTTAGATAATAAATGAATCAACTTCTCCTTTTCTCACTGTCTTTGTGTTTTGTAGGAACATTTGGGAGGGAGAAGGATCTCCCTCCCCAACTTTACCACGAAGAGGACGAAGTGGCCATTTATCGTACAAGTGAATGTTTTCCGAAATCTCCGATGGTAAGAACGCTTTCGTTTCATTTTTTAACACGTCTCATTCTCGTATCGTAATTTACTGTTTTTCTGTTTTTAGACATGCCGAAGATGTTCTTGGATCGCACGCACACACACACACACACACACGGATATAACATCACTGTACACGAAGATATACACCGTTTAACCTTAACTCGAATTCTCGCACTCACGCACTTACACGTCAAACGCCACGTTCCGTGTAATTCCACACAATGAAATAACCCGAACACACGCTTCCCACAAATCCAACCCCTGGGTCCTTGTCCCGGGAAGTGGAAACGCCAATTTTAAAGATTAAAACACTTTAAATTGGCGGCCGAAGGGGCTCTGGTAATCACATATCTTGCGTGGATTAAATAGAATTTCGGACATTAGCATCAATAATCATTTTGTGATGAATTTTTCTGTTAAATTTAGTGTGGTAAGAAATTATCTGCGCACAAATCTCGCTCGTAGCATTGCTAACTCTCACTTAATTAAGATCATTAAAGATCTTAATCTTTATACCCATTTTTGGTTTCTCAAGATCCACGATGTGGGCTGCAGGACTGTATGACACGAGACTTGACAGACCGCCCTGGGTTCTTCAACAGCCCGAATCGATGTCAGAGCGGTAGACCGAAGTCTTAACCACTCAAACATCCAGCCGTCACCTTGTTATACATAGGAAAGATGGATGGGAGGCCGACAAAGTCACACTTGGAGCGACTCGGGGCCGGTTTTGGTAGGTATGCAGAGCGTGCACGCACGCTCTGCATACCTACCAAACCGGCCGATAATGCTCTAAAAAATATAATTTTTCATACTGTAAATATAATAATCAACTGGCTCCTGCCGGTCGTTATCTAACTCCTTTCGGGGAAGAACTTTTTGAATGATGTACAGTAGACCCCCCTATAACGTTTAGATACGTTCCACGTTAATCGAATTTTACATTGTAGGAATGATTAAATACATGAGCCAATCGCAGCCCGATAGGTGTGAAGTTTACGGACTAAGGCTGTTTGAAAGGTTTTCTTCTATAAAATTAACCGATTCTAGACTAATTCCACTCAACATTTCCAAAACACGTATAATTTTTTGGGAATAATCTGTATAAACTATGCTATAAACAAAAAATTATAGG
>NW_019385097.1:244343-318507 GCF_000671375.1 Centruroides sculpturatus
TCTTTCGTAAAATTGAAGCAATTTGGAAATCAAAATAGAATAGAATTTAACATTAGTACACAATATAAAATATATATTGAAAATTATAACAAGATAGTTACGGCTAATAGATATATTTTAATTAGTAGATGTTATCGAAGCGAGAATTGGCATTTAGAGGGCGTAGAGAATCTATTAAATCTAATATAACAGAGTTAATTATATTGAACTTGCTTATTTATTAAGTGCGTTAGATAATCTATTAATTAAAAATACATTTAGAGAAGTCTACGGTTTTTACTGGCTTATCGAACAAACAAATACGAATGGACCCTAGACCATCACTGACTGGCTGCCCCTGGAAGTCGGCTTCTTACAGAAACACAGCTTCCCTATCATCAAATGTCACGGCACGCCACTGGCTCTACCACAATGTCACAAGCTCCGTCAGATGTCCAGCGGAAATTTCAGATACAGCAATTGCTGATATAGAAGTGCCCCACCCATGGTCACTCCTGTATGCAGATGATGTGGCCCTTACCAGCGAGACTCGGGGCAACCTGCAATACCAAATACAAGAATGGAATGATTGCCTAGAGGCAAACAGCTTGCGACTGAATCTTGGGAAAACTGAATACCTGGAGTGTGGGCAGCAAAATCCTGACACTATCAATGTCAGTGGCAAAGAACTTCCAAAAGCCACCCAGTTTATATACCTGAGCTCTTTGATTACGTCTAATGGAGACACCCTTCCTGTTGCAACGCGGCATGGTTGAGATGGCAACAGGTCACGAGAGTTCTCCGACAGGAAAATGCCCATTCGACTCAAATCAAAGATCTATAAAACTCGTCTGACCAGTGGCGTTGTATGGGACAGAGTGCTGGCCAGCGACTGCAAAGCATAAGCAAGCTCTTCATGGAATGGAGATGAAAATGCTTCGCTGGTCATTAGTAGGCCTACTCACTCTACTTGACCATGTTGCGAACACGGATGTCCGCAAGATCATGGGAGTTGCGCCAATTACTGAGAAAATGAATGACACCCAAAAAGCGTCATTTTCGGTTCTCGACATGTTAGCAAACAATATGGCAGGCACCATGAGACTCGTAAAACCTCTATTTTCCGGGAACAATTTTTGAATTTAATGTAATAGAACGTGCTCTGAATAAATTAAGGTAACAAACATGGCTGCTTCCATGATGGAAAAGTTGAATTTATGATATGACAGTAAAGTTATAAGGTTTTAATCGCCATGGATCGATATTCTGTTTGTACTATTTTTAAGCAGAGGACTCTTGAAGCTGGCGGAGGTGACATTCTTGTGTGGGGACTGTTCACATGGACTGAAATGGGATCCATGTTCAGCGATGGTGCTAAAATCCGTCGAGGCGTTTCAATAGAATAGGTCCGAATTTGATCCTACCTCGTATGATAGTAGCTTCGATCTCGACCACGTGTCCCACGTCCTTTGTCCGTCGGGCAAGATTAATGAGGACACTGATTCCTTGGAAATACCATATATTATTTCCCCGCAACTACGGAATATTTACAAAGGCATAAGTTAAATTACTGTACAAAGGTGCGTTCGTTGTCGGAGCTGACTCCGAAAGATTGGCGTAACAAAAGCGAAAGGTCGGCGTACGAAAGCGTCTCCTCTAGTCGGCGTCCGAGAACCAAGTGAGGTCAGAGGGGAAAGGTCAAGCGGTGGCGCCCTCTGCTCTACACACTCCCCCCTAGCGGTCCAGCGTATCGTATCCAGGAAGCGGACGGGTGGTCGGATGACGCGTCCTGATGACGTTTGTCTTCCTGTTGTCTTGTCGGGTGATGTTGGGTGTTGGCTGGTGGATGGGGTCGACGTGCTTGTAGGGTTCGTTCCAGTAGCGGCATCTTCGTTTAGAAGAAATGCGGGTTTTAATCTGTCTATCGATACCCTTTTAGGAGAGCCCGCGACGTCTATATCGAAAAACTTTTCGAAGCGGCGACGTACGCGGTAGGGACCAAGATAGGCTGGACGAAGTGAAGGATGTGCTGCTGGGTTGAGTACAAAGACATGCGAACAGTCTGTTAGCCGTTTCGAGACGAAGGTCGTTCGCTTCCCATGTCGAGATGTTGGGGACGATCTTAACGTACGAAGGAATTGTTGCAGCTGTCGCATGAACTCCGTCTTCTCCGTCGCCGGGGAATCCACCAGAAGTTCGCCTGGTAGTCGTAAAGGAGCGCCGTACAGCAGCTCAGCTGGGGATGCTCCAATGTCTTCTTTGATGGCCGAGCGTAGGCCTAGGAGGACGAGAGGCAAAGCTGCGGTCCATGGGGTCGCCTGTTGCAGGTGTGCTGAAAGGGCTGCTTTTAGAGTGCGATGTTGTCTCTCGATTAACCCGTTAGCTTGGGGGTGGTAGGCCGTAGTATGACTGATTTGAAAGCCTAAGTAGTTGCTTAGCGATCTGAACAACTGGCTTTCAAATTGTCTATCCTGGTCTGTTGTGATTTTTGTAGGAACGCCGAAGCGTGCAAACCATGTGTCGATTAGTGCCTTGGCAACTGTGTCCACTGTCTGGTCTGGTAAAGGCGTTGCTTCCACCCACCTCGAAAATCGGTCGACAGCGGTACGAAGGTACCTCGATCCTTCTGAGAGTGGTAGCGGGCCGACTATGTCGACGTATATGTGTTCGAATCGTGAATTCGGGACGAGGAACTTCGCCAGTGGTGCACGTGTATGTCGGTGGATTTTCGCCTTTTGGCAGGCCATGCAAGATCGTGCCCATGTCTGGCAGTCTTTGTTCATGTTTGGCCAGATGTACCTCTGAGTGACCAGTTTGACTGTCGCACGGGCTCCTGGGTGTGATAAGTTGTGGGTGGCCGAAAATACTTCTCGTCGGAAAGAGGGAGGTATGTAAGGTCTACAGTGACCGGTAGAGATGTCGCAGAACAGGGATTTTGTTGAACTTGGGAGGTGCATAGTTACTATTTTGAAATTTGGGTTTTGTTGCAATTCTGATAGTTCATCATCCTGTTGTGCATCTGCGATGGCGTCGTAGTTAATGGATGGTGCGCCAATGGTGTTTATGCGGGACAGGGAGTCTGCAACGACGTTGTCCCTGCCGGATATATGCTGTAAGTCGGTTGAAAACTGCGATATATAGTCCAATTGGCGGAGTTGACGAGGCACCGCTTTGGCCAAATCTTGGAGGAAGGCGAATGTAAGGGGTTTGTGATCAGTATAGATAACGAATGGCCTCCCCTCCACTAGGTGCCGAAAATGCTTGATGGCGGAGTAGATGGCTAGCAGTTCTCGGTCGTATGCGCTGTACTTTATTTGAGACTTGGTGAGGGTCCTAGAGAAGAAACTAAGGGGTTGTTTAACGCCGTCGAGCTCTTGATGTAAGACGGCTCCAATGCTAACGTCTGAAGCGTCTGTGGTTAAGGAAAGTTTGGCATCAGGTGCTGGGTGGGTGAGGAGGGCGGCTCTGCTTAAGGCGTCCTTCACGTTGTTGAAGGCGCTATTTGCTTCTTCCGACCAGATGAGGGGTTTGGTGCTGTTTTTGGTATGGCCACTTAACATGGCGTTGAGAGGGACCTGCAACGTGGCACATCCTGGGATGAACATATGATAAAAGTTTATCATTCCGAGGAACCGTCGTAGTGCCGTAGCTGTCTCTGGTCGCGGGAAATTTTGGATGCATTCCACTTTCGCTTGGAGCGGCCGTAGGCCTTCTGGCGTTATCCTGTAGCCCAGAAATTCTATAGACGTGGCGCCAAAAGTGCACTTAGCGGGGTTAATACATAACCCGTACTCGTTTAACCTGCTGAAGAGGGTGCGAAGGTGTCGTTGATGCATTTCTTGGTCCGGAGAAGCAACAAGAATGTCGTCCAGGTAACAGAAAACGAAGTCGAGGCCAGTGAGCACCATATTCATAAACCGCTGAAAGGTTTGGGCTGTGTTTCGTAGTCCGAAAGTCATAAAAGGAAATTCGAACAGGCCAAATGGAGTGATGATAGCGGTTTTAGGAATGTCGGGTTCATGCACGGGTATCTGCTGGTAAGCGCGTACCAGGTCTATCGATGAAAATATCTTCATATTATGTAGGATGTGGTTGCAGTCAGTGAGTAATGGAATTGGGTATCTATCCGGAATGGCGATGCTGTTGAGCGCTCTGTAGTCCCCACACGATCTCCAATCTCCCGACCTTTTCTGTGTCAGGTGTAGCGGACTGGCCCAGCTGCTTTTTGAAGACCGCATAGGCCCTGTTGGAGCCTAAATTCGAACTCCTTACGGGCTGCCTTTAGTTTCTCTGCCGAAAGTCTCCGTGGTCTGGCGAACACAGGTGGGCCCTTGGTTTCGATGAAGTTACGATGTTGTGTTCCTTGATCTTGGTGTTGGTAATTGATGGCCGCACTAAGTCTGGATACTCGGCAAGGATTTTTTGGTAAATAGAGACGTCTTCCAGTATTTGGATTCGGGATGTGTCGTAGGGAAGGAATTTGGCGTTCGTGTGAAGATTCGTAACCCCGTCAATGAGACGATGGCGGCTGCTGTCGACCAGCAGGTTGAAGTGAGATAAAAAGTCCACGCCAATGATTGGTCGCTGGACGTCGGCTAAGACGAATATCCACGGAAAATTTCTTCGTAATCCCAGATCTAGGTTAAGTAACTTTCGGCCATAAGTCTTTATTGTCGACCCGTTGGCTGCGAAAAGCTCGAGTTTGTTGCAGTTGCGCCTTTCGTGGGGTGCTGGAGGTATAACAGAAATGTCCGCTCCCGTGTCCACGAGGTACAGGGTTGCTGTATCCTTGTCACTTATATAAAGGCGACTCAGCTCAATCCCCGTTGTCCCTGTCGCCAAAGAGAGACGGGGAATTAGTTTTCCGCTTCCTCGACTGCAACCTTTTGATCTTGGAAGTTGCACGGTTGGCGACATTTGTAGGCATTTCTCCCGAATGTGGCGTGGTAGTAACAGATATTGTGGCTATAGGCTCGTCGAATGCGTGATCTCTCTCTTGATCTGGGTCGGATGTTTCCTTGCCTCACACGTGGGTGTATCCGCTCGTTAAGTGCAGCTACCTGCAGAGACAGTTCTGATATTTGCTTTTGAAGGGTGTCAAAGGCAGGGAGCGGCTCCCTACCGTGTGCGCTTTCCGATGCTACGGGAGCAAGCTGTGCTGTCGTTGGTCCAGGGCTGAGTTCCCAGATCTGGTCGGCCATAGCGGCTAATTTTGATAGTTCATTGCTACTGACAGATAGGATGCTCCGCATGTTGATCGGTAGGCGTTGGAGCCACAGAGTCTTCAAAAAATTCTCGCCGATTTTTTTGTCAGCCAGGTTACGAATTTCGCAGAGTAGTTGGGAGGGTTTGCGGTCGCCGAGTTCCATTTCAGTCANTTTTATTAAATAAACATTTCTCAGCGATGGAAGGTGTTTAATGTTTTATTAAGTGTCATTTATTTATCCATAAACCTGGTTTTGGGTTTAAATATAAGCTTTTTCATTCTTATAATAAAATGCATATAAAAAATTATGAAATCGAACTCGAAGGTTATATATCTTTCAATAAAAAGAAAACATTCGACCTCACAGCGATTCGCTCTAGCTGTGATTGCAGTGCCCCTGGTGGTAACATTTGTCTCTAGTTGATTTTAGCAACGAGCAAAGATAGGAAGTCGAAAGACCAGGTAATCTACCGACTCTGATATAATTAATATATAATTATATGCACAGTACCTAATTTATATATAATACTATACAGACGATAGCAAACTCAATTTAGCCGCTCCATAGCGTGGCGCAGGACGGAGGAAAGTAGTTCGGCTGCTCATCCACTATTGGTCCAGATTCTATCAATCTTGTCACGAAACGAGTTGGCGACGACGTTTTAGGAGCTCCTTTATACGAATGTTGCTACAGTTTTTTCGCTACGTTATAGGAATTTCCGTTATAGGAACGCACGTTATAGGGGGGTCGACTGTATAGTTAATCGGGACATGCCGCCCCTAAGCTTTCTATATTTTGTCTTATGTTTCATGTATCGAACTCCGTTCTCGAGATTAAGTAAGTTAATAGCTTGAGAAACTCCAAAAAATGAAAAGAATATTGAATATGAATGCGAAGAGATGGTAAGCGATTTAAAATGAGCGTTGGGAAGAGTTTTGTTTAAAATCTAAGTATATATCGTATACCTTATAATCCTGGATAGAGGAAGGACTTGCATCTTTTTTCGCCTACGTACTGTACTGTACATGCAATCAAATGGCTGAGTGATCAGAGACAAATCCACTATTAAGGGAGACGGACAACGGGTAATTA
Organism: Centruroides sculpturatus; assembly: GCF_000671375.1. NCBI lineage: Eukaryota > Metazoa > Arthropoda > Arachnida > Scorpiones > Buthidae > Centruroides > Centruroides sculpturatus. The sequence continues at coordinate 250,622 of NW_019385097.1, forward strand.
ATGAAAAAGCCAAATCGCGGTAAGAATTGTCACGTGTGGGGGAAAAATGGCTTGGGAAATATTATAATTTACATTACATTACATTACATTTAGTGGAGCACTCCCTCTGACCTGTAGCATTAAATGCTACTGGCTTGAGGTACTCCTCTTTTAATTAATTGACCCTGCTTCGCATATGCTTTGCAGGTAGTTAAGATTACATAGTCGCGGTCGTAGCCGCAATACATTAATACTCGACAATTCTACTTTTTACATTAATTATATTTTTGTTGATTAGAGTATTTGATGTCATTAATTTGACAATGAACTATGAGAGAAATTTTTATGTTCTGTTTTTATAACAAGTTTTTATAAATTTATTGAAGTAATAATATATGTTAACATTATTTATAAGGCTACTTTTCCTAATAGGCCAATTGTAACCTTCTTTATTACAAACTAATTTTAATTCGTTTCTTACTTTTTCATATTGCATACAGTCAAATAAGATGTGTGTGGGTGTTTCACTTACCCCACAAATCTCGCAGTTTTCATCATCTCGATGATTAAATCTATAATGATATTTCGCAAAATCTCCATGACCTGTCACGAATCTTGTGAATTTGTGTCCAATTTGTAGATGTTTGTTATTTAACCTCTGGTTAATATCTGGTATGTATTCAAAGAGTTCCCTTCCTTTTGTAGTTATTTCCTACCGTTGTTGCCACTGTAATATGTATCTATTTTTTATTTCAGTTTTTATGTATTTTGTAGATATTTTTCTGTATGATTCCTTTGTTTTCAGATAACTAGCCTCTTTAGCCAGACTGTCCGCTCTTTCATTTCCTTGGTCTCCAAAATGGGCTTTGACCCAGCTGAACACAAGCATATTATCACTTTTCACAATATTTCGTCTTATCTATTAGTTCACTTTTATTGTTACCATCATTAAAAGCTTTTAATACAGCCTGGCTGTCTGTGCAAATAGTAATTTTTATATTTTTCTTCCTTTTACTTATCCAGTTAATTGCATGATCTATTGCTACCAATTCTGCTTGGTAATTTGTGCATCTTTTATCTAACTTGATTTTTTTTATGATACTGTTCCCTATTTCTATAGTAATAAACATACGACGCTCCCACTCCTTCTGAGGATCTCGATCCCTCCGTATAGATCAGTGTTTCTCAACGGGGGCGATATCGCCGCCATGTGGGCGTTTTTCCATGTTGAGGGGGCGATTTGTAACAATTTATATTTTGGGGGGCAAAAAACAATTTTCTGGGCGATATAGTAAAACATTATATTAAGAATAATTAGATATTTTATTCGTTATATCGTTCAATAATTAAACAAACAACATTATACTAGTCACTAGTCTGTTCAATGCAGTACGAATTTGGCGTTAGCCTTGGCCCTCGGCATCGGAATTTCGAAGTGAAGGGGGCGATACTACGTTGAAGGGGGCGACGGTTCGTTAGAGGTTGAGAAACACTGGTATAGATTCTGTATTTATCCTGATAGTTGTATTTCTTTATACGTATTTTCTCCCATTCATATCTTAATAATTTTTGGTGTTGTTTCATATCTGCTTCTAGCTCGTCATCTTTTTAAAATAAATCATTATGAGTTTTGTTTTCTTTTAATATATTTCTTGTGTCACTATGCTGTCGAATTTCCAAATCCAGAGGCATTAGGCCCGCCAGTATACAGAGTGCATCGTGGGATGTACTACAGTATGCTTCAGTAATTCTTAATAGCATTTTTCTTTGTAGGCTATTTATTTTCTGTTTCATCTGTGTCAACTCCATCCTCTTCCCCCAAATTTGGGCAGCATATGTAACAATTGGAATTACAGCACCTTTATAAATGTGTGTTAAAGCCCTTCCACCTATACTCCATTCTTTATGTGCTACTTTCGCTATTTCTTGAAATAAGTTACCCACTTTTTTTTTAATTGTTTATAGGTGTTCATTCCAGAAAAGTTTGTTGTCTATTGTTACTCCTAAATAGTTGATTTGGTTTACACATTTAATCGATTTATTTTGCATTTTAATTGTGGGTTGCCTTTTTTGCCACTTTGCATGTTGTAAAGGCTATGGCGTTTGTCTTCTCTGGATTAAATTTAAGTTTGTTTGCATTTCCCCATTTCTCTATTTTATCCAGTATATTTTTGCATTTTATTTCTATTTGTTTTCTGCTTTTTGCCGAACAGATGACCATTATATCGTCAGCAAAAGCTGTTATTTTTGATACTGATAATGTGTTGATTTTCAAGAGATCATTTAATATAATTGACCAAAAAATGGGTCCAGAACAGGATCCCTGTGGACACCCCATAGTCATGTCCCTTTCTACTTTTACGTCTGCATATTCTATGTATGCTTTTCTGTTTGTTAGATAATCACATATAAGACGATACAAATTGTTTGGGCAATTTGCCTCCTCTAATTTAGCATGGATTAGTGACCATCATGCGTTATCAAAAGCACCTTCTATATCAAGACTGAGAGCAATTTTCCAGCCGTTGGAAATATTATAATAATAAATTTCGTTGAGAAAATATGCTTCGACTGGATCAGGATTACAAAAGTTATTACATTTTATCCTGTGAGAAATCTTGTATAGGCTATATAGTCGTCGATTGTTTTGGACCCGGCTGAATTTGTTGCATGAGAATATCACTGATGTACTGTAAAATCCATCGGGTCCGCCCGACCGATTATATCGATAGTTATTTAAAATAAGCGAATAGAAAGAGCTTCCGTGAAAAATTATCATTTACAATAAATTNATTGTTTTGGACCCGGCTGAATTTGTTGCATGAGAATATCACTGATGTACTGTAAAATCCATCGGGTCCGCCCGACCGATTATATCGATAGTTATTTAAAATAAGCGAATAGAAAGAGCTTCCGTGAAAAATTATCGTTTACAATAAATTCGAAACTGGTCTCTCGAGGCAAATAAAATTCCCCGACTACGTTAATGTTTCTACTGATCTAATCGATTCGTCAACGAAACATTATTCTACTTTATGTAATGACATTATCAACAACTTTAACTGCTTACGTAATCGTATTAAAACAATTATTGATAAACATTTAAGTTAGAAAGTGGTAGGAAATTTATAAGTTCACGGATTCTAAGAGGAATANTTAGTTTCAATGGAATTAAATTGTCTGCAAACACATCTAATACTAATACACTTAACAATTATCTATACAGGCTGGACACAAAGAATTCTTTTCCTTAGGCTCTTTGTCTCTTTCCACGAGGTGGTCTGAGTGCAGTCGATCTTCCACACTTACGTAACATTTAAGTGCCACAACGTTCGTGTCCCGAATGGGCACGTTTCACTTCTTCGTACGTTTGTCTTGTGTTTTGGTCGACTCGTTCGCAATTTCTTTGCACGAAACTCTTTTAAATGCTGTCGATGCGTTCATGTGACGTACACGTTAGGGTAAATTGGTCTAGAACGAAACACTCGTTACGACTCGGGCTCGAGTGCCTTTTCCTTGAGTTCCTTGTTTAGCTATAACCAATAAGCGAATTGACACCAAAATTTGTATACACATAGAAAAGACGCAGAAAGAGATTTTGCAAAAAGATTTTTAATTCAAAAATCAAAATTTCCGTTGGAGCACTTTAAAGGAAAAATACACTAAAAACAACTAAAAATGCATTTATTTGTTCTGTAAGGGACATGCCTTCTGCAGAGGCTATTTACTGCTGTCAGTAATATTATTCAATGTGTGTCCAATTGTTCAGGTTTAAAATTTGAAGGCGATGAACAATATGTCCTACAACTGATCGTAAATGTTTTCCAGGGATGTTTTTGACTATAGTGTAATACAATTCTTTGCTTGCCAATGTTGCAACGTTTCTTTAATAAACCGTATTCCAAAGCATCTCAGAGCTGAAATTTTTGAACATTTTTTAAAATCCTTTTCCACATTTTTGCTTAATCTGTATACAAATTTTGGTGTTAATTCACTTATTAGTTACAGCTACAGACTGCTCTGAATATAGAAACTAATAATGGCCACTCTGTATATAAATAATTTAGAGTTATGTTTACCTTCATTAACCAATAATAAGGAATCCAAGTCATTACGGCATCAAATAAATTTTCAAACAGATAAATTAATGCAAATATCACCCAATATGTTAGTATAATTTCTGTATCTCGTGGTGTTCCTCTTTGAATCGCATTCATTCTGTATTTAAATATTCTGTTACGTAAGAAGCTACGAAATTCGTAAAAGTAAATATTTTACAATTAAAACTTACGAAGCGTAAATGGGATAGACGATCGACGTGAAAGTGCAGACAAATTCATTTCCATAACCAACTGCGGTGTATACAGCTAGTATCATCATTAACACAATTATTACCGATTAAATTATTAGAATAGGTTAGGTTAGGTTAGAACGTGCGTCCCCACTGTTTCCTTTTCTTTTTGCGGAATCAGAGATGAGCCGCCATGAGTCTACGTATATGGACGTTAACCCGCGCGTCGGTTTTTCCCGTTTATCCGTTCGCTCGCGTCGTCACGTGACACGTCGTCTCCAAAGCGGTCCGGTTTCGAGGCTAAAACAGGAAGAGCCGACATGACAGTCTACGACTCTGGACACTAACCGAATATTCTGTAATTTTTAGCGTATAACAAAACAATAAGACAGTTTTTAGAATATTTTCCTTATTTTTAGACTTCATTGACAGTTTTTACTGTTTGAGTGAAGCATCCAACCTTATCTTAGCAAGTAAGTTTATAATTCTATGTATTCTGGAGAATATTCTGTAATTTTTAGCATATAACGGAAAAATAACATGGTTTTTACAATATGATCCTTATTTGTAGAGTTCATTGACAGTCTTTACTGTTTGTGAGACGTCTTCCATCTTATCTTAGCAAGTAAGTTTATAATTCTATGTATTCTGGTGAATATTCTGTAATTTTTTGCGTATAACAGAAAAATAAGAAAGTTTTTAGAATATTTTCCTTATTTGTAGAATGTCTGATAGCGAGGATAGTTATATGGCGCTCTCTGAGAGCGGATCCGAGTCTTACGTCCCAAGCATAGACGATTCTAGCAGCTCGGACGACTCAGGAAGAGATGCTGCTAGATCGTGGTGTGATGCTAACACCAGCACTTTTCCAACGCCTCCTCCACGGTTTCCATTCACTGGGTCTCCTGGGAGTCGGTTTTCTAGAATTCAAGTAACTGAACCATTGGATTACTTTCGTTTATTTTTTGATAACNACGTCTCATTCTCGTATCGTAATTTACTGTTTTTCTGTTTTTAGACATGCCGAAGATGTTCTTGGATCGCACGCACATACACACACACACCGTTTAACCTTTACTCGAATTCTTTCACTCACGCACTTACACGTCAAGCGCCACGTTCTGTGTAATTCCACACAATGAAACAACCCGAACACACGCTTCCCACAAATCCAACCCCTGGGTCCTCGTCCCGGGAAGTGGAAACGCCAATTTTAAAGATTAAAACACTTTAAATTGGCGGCCGAAGGGGCTCTGGTAATCACATATCTTGCATGGATTAAATAGAATTTCAGACATTAGCATCAATAATCGTTTTGTGATGAATTTTTCTGTTAATTAAGTATTTGCTCATAGGTTTATCTTCGTAATTAATTAATTTAGATTATATTTTTTAAACGCGGTCAAAGAATAAGGATCTTATATATATAGAAATTCAATTAAAACGTATTTAATACTAACTCTAAATACGAATTGCATCGCAAAGCGTATCGTTATTTTAACTAAAATATACACTCGAAACCGGATGGGCCGAAGGTTAAAGGAGACCGTATTCTGAAGCATGAGATGTTCTTTCGATTGACTTCTCCATTGAATCTATGTATTAGTTACAACGCTTTTCAATGGCTTACTTTGCGAGAATTAAATTGTCTGCAGCTAAAAAAACACATTTAATACACTTAACAGTTATCTATACAGGCTGGACACAAAGAATTCTTATCCTTAAGCTGTTTGTCTGTTTTCACAATGTTGTGAGGTCAGCCGATTAGGGTGAGGTTTTTCGACAGCCGAGCGGTCCGTTCTGTCGTGTTGGCGCAGAATGACTTTCTGAGACAGGTTTACCATCTTTAACCCGTTTATTATATAACAAAAGATTCTTACAACGTTCTTCAAATTTTCAACGTAACACAGCTCGGGGAACAAATTAAAAGTTCCTTCAAGGGTCCGACTTTCTCCGTTTGGTCCTTCGATGTCGTACGTTGAGATCGACGGCCCCGGGGCGTGCGGCACAGCTTCGGCGAAAGTCTTTGGTGAAAGGCAAATCTGTGCAAATCAAGACGTCACGGGAGAGCGACAGTAAGTCACAGGAGTTGACGAATCGGTCGCTGTTGATAAGTAGGATCACAAAAATCCTGAAGAGGAGCACCAAGAACCAAGAACCTTTGTCCCTTGAGTCGCACGGTTTTATAGATTTCTTAACCGTCGTCTCCTCTCCATTGGTCTCTCATAGTCATCTGGTGACAATTCGAAACCTAATGAAGGGCGCGGGAGAGGTCAACGTTGCGACTGAATATGATTCCTCTCTCTCGTCGCGTTTTCCTCGAATTTATCCGTTTCCATTGTTTAACAAATTTACGAAAAAAAAACAATTGCATTGTTCAATCGAGACACCTAATCCGTTTCCTTAGCGTCTGAAAAGGCGCTCTTTATTTTCGATCGACACCCCTCATTCGGACCTTTCAATTGGCCCCTGTTCGGGCCCTCACAATGTGGTCATTTCTGAGTGCAGTCCATATTCCACACTTATGTAACCCTCTGCAAATGCTTTGTGCTACTTAAACGTTCGTGTCCCGGCTGCGGACGTGTTGTGTTTTTGTCGATTCTCGTACGAAATTTCTTTGCACGAAACTCTTTTAAGTGCCGTCGTTGCGTTTAGGTGACGGGCCGTTTATACGCACGTTAGGGTAAATTGCTGTAGAACGAAACACTTGTCACGATTTGGGCTCGCCATCGAATACGAATGCCTTTTTCGCATGGCTGCGCTACATGCGGCGTAGCTTTACTTTTCTGTCCGACAAATACAAATTACACGTAAGAGAGTTTCTTCGTTCCGAGTCGGTCCGTATCTTTTGTCGTCTCTATTGCAAATGGAGTTCGAACGTTCTAGCAATTTCCGGTAAAATCTAACGCCAACTCTGTCGTGAGTATAATCTTGAACTTTTTCTGTGTTAAGTATATCCGAATCCCATATATTTTTTTTTTTTCTTTACAGAATGAAAAGCTGGCGGTTTTCGCGGTGGCTGCGGCCCAAGAAGATGAAGAAGTGTGAAGGTCGTTTTCTTTCCGCAATCGATGAAGAGAGGGTCTTTTCCTTCTTTGAGCGGGGGAGAGGAACTCTCTTCCATCGATCGCGGAAGGGGTTTTTTCTTTACGGGATCGCCTTCAGGAATAGCAGATGTCGACATCATTCTCTGTTCCGCGTTGAACGGAGAGAAGACATTTCGCCATTCGGACGTGTTCCGAAAAGTGAAATGTCTCCATGTTGACGATATCATCTTTGCCGCACTGGGAGGGGAGGAATGTTTCTATCATTTCTCCCTTTTTCAACGAGTGGGATCCTCTCGTTCGGTGTGGGCAAGGATGCAAACGAAAAAGCGTCGCTTCGTAAGAGATGCGAACGACTTTTTCCTTTGCTATTTCTGAAGGATATTACTAACCTAGGATAAGAAGGCAAGAGGTTTTTTTCGTTTGTTTTTTTCCTCTTGTCATACTAACAACATTTAAATTTAAGGTTTTAGTTTCAATTTACTAACGTAGGATAAGAAGGCAAGAGGTTTTTTTCGTTTGTTTTTTCCTCTTGTCATACTAACAACATTTAAATTTAAGGTTTTAGTTTCAATTTACTAACGTAGGATAAGAAGGCAAGAGGTTTTTTATTTTTTTTCCTCTTGTCGTGCTTACATTAGTTTAGTAATTCACATCCAAGCACAGAAATAACAACACCCCTCACGCTGAAACACACAGTTCAAACAACGACTCGTTCGTCGCACTCAATCACCAATCTTTCCATTCACGTGCATTATAAACAACACCGTTCACAACCCGAACACGATTCCCAAAATCCAACCTCTGGGTCCACATCCCGGGAAGCGGTAATATCGGTCGCAACGGCCGATGGCCAAAGAGACTCTGGTAACAATTTACTTTTGATGTTAAAATCTGAATTTGAATTCTTATTTCCAGTTACCCTTAAAAAGACCTCCCGGAAGGCATTCTCCCCATGCAGATCGCCCACGTGTTGCGTTGCCATAACTTAATAAACAAACAAACATGATCCTGTTTTATGTTGTTAATCCAATTATTCTCTCCGGAGATGATTGAATGGACGAAGCAATGAAGGCAATGATATGCAAGTGTCTCCCGCCAGTAAATCAATCAATGAATCTGCACTATTTTGAAATATCAGATTAAATATTAGCAGTTTACTTATATCACCAGTTTAGAAAATATGATTATCAAAATCTTTTTTGGTTTTAAAAAATATGTCTTTCGGATACCTGACATTTTCGATAATTACTGAATAATAATGAATTATTAATTAAACATTAATTTTGAAATTTGTTATCGTTCTTACATTACTAGCGATTAAAAAGAAAACGTTATTTAAACATACAAAACTCATCAGTGACCAGATTAATAAAATTACTAAACACCGGTAGTTGGCTCCGGGTTTGCGCCTAACCATTGGTTGACCACGTGGAATTTTCCGGATTTTATTTTTTTCTTTTACAAATGTAGTACGTAGATAGGAAACAGTTTCCCCGTAAAGGTAGTCTTACTGGGAGGCATTTCCCTGACAGATTTTTCCTATAAAGAAGAGCTCCTTCATACAACGATTTGGTAATGAAAAATAAAAGTAAAAAAGAGAGAGAAGTAAATTTTATCAAAAAGTATCAAAGCATAAGGAACGAAATATTTTCAGGAATTTTCAACTTAGGATAACGCTGCTATTATCGTGGGATTCTGTGTTGCATGCTAGATCCGATTGAAGAAACCGAGACTGCTCTAATGGACTTAAAATAGGCTGAAATACTGAATACATAATTCCTTAATTTTCGGGTGACCCAGAACAATGGACTTTTTAGACTCAGTATTGAGTGACTATCCAGGTATCTCTTAATATTAGCAATGTACTAAAATTACACCAGAAATTGTGAAAAAATAAAATAAAAGAAAATATAGAATCGTATAACTTTTTATTATCATCATTTGAATAATGAATTCACAAATTTTATTCATTATTTTATAATATAAAATTGTGCTTTGTGTTCAAAAAAGTTTAACTTGACTACAGCCGTATCTAATAACAAAATAATAATGTGAATTCATACTGTTTATAATTAGTCTTACATCTGTATACATTATGGAGTAGTGTTGTGTTGTCAACATTGACATCATTATTTTTTATTTTAAATTTTATTACTGTTAGTCATTGATAGAGTACGATAATTAGAAATTAACATCATTGGGTTTACATGAAACATTAAGTTTCTTCTTTTAATATGCTAACTGCATAATTAAAATATATATATATAAGATTATTTATTATATTTGAAGAATATTGCATGAGGAATAAATAAATTAATAATAATTATTAACATTTAAGCTTCAAATCTTGATTCAGATAAAAAGAAAAAGTATAAAAGTGTATGTAGTGATTAAAAATTAAACTTGCATTTTTTTTAAATTTGATTTTGTGTAAGCATTTTGGAATCAATTTTAGATGTATTGCATGCCTCTTATAGTAGAATATACTATTAGATGTGTGTAATATAATTAATTGTAAGTTAGCATTATATTTACGAAGGTTAATAAACAAACGCCAACTGTATCAATCCAGATCATTTGCACTGATGCAGTTATATGAAATAGTAGCAAATGAGCCTGTCCCTGGGCAAACAATTTGGATGATTTGGTAAATATTGTATGTTTGGAAATTAAGTTATTACTATCAAAAAGAAAAATTGCATCCAAAATAGTACAGTAGAAGCCATTCCTTAGGTTAAGCCTTAATCCTCTCCCTCTCCCCACGGGGTGGGGGAATTTCAAAAAATCCCTTCTTTATGTGCATTTTCATGATGTACCCTAACTGTGTATCAAATTTTACCTCTAGGTTCAACAGTTTTCTCTGGGTGATGATGAATCAGTCAGTCAGGACATTTTTATATACAGGTATACCTCAAGGTCGTTTTGAGTTACGTTGTTCCCGATAATATGTCGTTTGTCAAAAAGTATATGGAAAAATAAAAATCAAGTTTGTCATTTTATTCGACTTTACGTCTGTCCGCCACAANAAATTATTCATTATTTTATAATATAAAATTGTGCTTTGTGTTCAAAAAAGTTTAACTTGACTACAGCCGTATCTAATAACAAAATAATAATGTGAATTCATACTGTTTATAATTAGTCTTACATCTGTATACATTATGGAGTAGTGTTGTGTTGTCAACATTGACATCATTATTTTTTATTTTAAATTTTATTACTGTTAGTCATTGATAGAGTACGATAATTAGAAATTAACATCATTGGGTTTACATGAAACATTAAGTTTCTTCTTTTAATATGCTAACTGCATAATTAAAATATATATATATAAGATTATTTATTATATTTGAAGAATATTGCATGAGGAATAAATAAATTAATAATAATTATTAACATTTAAGCTTCAAATCTTGATTCAGATAAAAAGAAAAAGTATAAAAGTGTATGTAGTGATTAAAAATTAAACTTGCATTTTTTTTAAATTTGATTTTGTGTAAGCATTTTGGAATCAATTTTAGATGTATTGCATGCCTCTTATAGTAGAATATACTATTAGATGTGTGCAATATAATTAATTGTAAGTTAGCATTATATTTACGAAGGTTAATAAACAAACGCCAACTGTATCAATCCAGATCATTTGCACTGATGCAGTTATATGAAATAGTAGCAAATGAGCCTGTCCCTGGGCAAACAATTTGGATGATTTGGTAAATATTGTATGTTTGGAAATTAAGTTATTACTATCAAAAAGAAAAATTGCATCCAAAATAGTACAGTAGAAGCCATTCCTTAGGTTAAGCCTTAATCTTCTCCCTCTCCCCACGGGGTGGGGGAATTTCAAAAAATCCCTTCTTTATGTGCATTTTCATGATGTACCCTAACTGTGTATCAAATTTTACCTCTAGGTTCAACAGTTTTCTCTGGGTGATGATGAATCAGTCAGTCAGGACATTTTTATATACAGGTATACCTCAAGGTCGTTTTGAGTTACGTTGTTCCCGATAATATGTCGTTTGTCAAAAAGTATATGGAAAAATAAAAATCAAGTTTGTCATTTTATTCGACTTTACGTCTGTCCGCCACAAATATTGAAGTCGTAATATCACTAGAAAAGCGTTTAAAGCACATAAAATCATATTAAAATATATACATTTACAAGTATGTATGTATATATAGTACATGCATTTGTAAATTTAGATTACTTTTTTCTGTACTATATTAAAAACTAAAATTTATTTGTTTGTAAGCTTAAAATAGATCCTTATTAACCATATATTATTAAAAATGCATTAATAAATAAAATACAGAACCAGGAATGGTAATTTATGATTTAACCTAGTGACAAGTAGATTTGGAGACAAGTAAATTCTCCTCTCCTGGAACCAATTACCGACGTAAGGCGAGGTATACCTGTATATAGAATAGATAAAAAATTATTAACTTGTTCAAGGATGGATTTTTAAATGCAGATGAATAATAATGAAAAATAATACGATGATATAATAATATGATTTTAAACTTTTCATGACGTTTAATAGTTTTAGCATGATGAAAGTGAATGAACAGTTAAATTATTCAGGATTAATATCATTTACTTTTTAAGTTTAGTAGATCTTTCTTAACACTTTATTACTAGGCTAAAATTTTGATAAATAGTTTATGGCAAATTTTTGTACTTATGCAATATACGTGAATGTGAGTTTTATACCAGTAGTTCTGACAAATGTGTGTTTAAGTCAGAATAAAGATTTATGGTTACAATAATCATTTATTGCAGATTTCTGAAACATTCATACAATATTATTTGTCAGTTATATTTCTTATCAGCTTTGTAAGTTTGCAAATTTGACTACTAATATAAGAAGTAAGAATGAATTTTGATTTTTCTATTATGATGAAGCAAAATTTGTTTTACTTTAAAGTAATATTTAATAATGATTTTCTTAAAGTTAGGAGAAAATAAATCATTATCTTTATTAATTTTTAATTGAAAGTTTTGTGATCTTGAAAAATTTTAATAAATTAAGATTAACATGAATACATTATATTATATTCAAATTGCAGAAAGTTGATCTCGATAGCAAACTTGATTGTTGTTAACTACATAAAATTTAAAATAGCTTGAATGAAAAACATTTTAAATTTCCTATATTATAATAATAGTACAATAATACAATAATATATATTATCAGTGGGACATTCAAGATTTAATCTTTGGGGGGCCAAGTTGAATGGACAAAAAATTTTTAATGTGAATTCAATAAAATTCCTATCATATTTAACCGCTAATTTATATGTAGTATAGAAATAAGACACAACGCAATATAAATAAAAAAGTGAATTTAATTATGAAAACAATTTTTGGAAAATTTTCTATTTTATTTTATTTTCCCTTTTTATTTGGAGGTATCAAAGGCTCCTTCGCCTCCTCTGGGTGCACCACTGTATGCTGTGTATTATGATATGTCTTTATAAAGTCTTTATAAACAAACATAGGAATTGTTCTGTAGAAATTGTTTATTCAAATGTATCAGTGTATACCATTCACCATACAAAATATTAAAATCTCAGCATGAAATTAATGTTATAAGTTTTAGTATTTGTTGGATTCTCCTGCTGATATCTTGACTGATCTCACCAAGTTTATTTCACCTTCAAAGTAATAATGATTTTAATCTGTTTATTTAATTGATGTTTATACTTCAGCTTTATGAACACAGATATTCTATGACTATAGTCTTTGAATTTATCAAACTTTTACATGTAAACTATATTTAAGGCTTTATCAGTTTAATTCAAAAGAATTCAATTTTATTCTTTTTATCTAATATTTCAAAACGTTTAAAATATAAACAAAATTATGTACAAAAAGTATTTTAAATTTTGCTAAAACAATATACTTACATAAATGTAAAAATAATGTTTTATTAATAGTGTTTGTAGAAATAAGAAATTTATTTAAAACGTAACCTAAATTCTAATGATTGCAACAATGGAATGTTGTAGGGATTGTGTGAAACTGAGTCAAGAAGAAAAAAAATTGTTGTTGTTTGGAGAAAATGAAATTTTAGCTTTCTGTTTGATGATTCAAATCTTCATTTATATTTAACTATCATGGTAGTAAGACATAGATTATTTATTACTTTTACACTTTCTTATTATAGAAAAACTTTAGAAAATAAAATATCTATTTAATATAATATTATTGTTTTTAAAGCAATTTTAAATAACCAAGCTTTTTGTCTGGAATTTATAAAAATTCTGATTTAATGACAGTCTAGAATTGGCAATGAATTTACTAATAAGTATACAAGATAAGTTTTTAATAATATATGTATTAATTTCTGTATATAGATCAATAGAACTAGTGTTATATTTCAAAATATTTTTTTTTACATGATTCAGATTTTAGTAAACTTTGTGTTTTTTTAATCTCATTTATCTTCAGTATGGTTATTACTTTTTTGAAAATCCATCTAATTTCAATGAGCTTCAAGCACTCTCGTATTTTTCATATTTGATCTTTTATGTCAAATTCTTTATTTATATTATTCCCATTTTTAAAGGCATTGTTTTTATTTTTTTTAATATTGTTTACCCATACAGTTAACATCTGTTTATATTATTGTCCTAAAATTTCTTATTTGTTCTGATGATAAAAAATGTTTGTTCCCAATTTTGTTTGTCTTATAGTTTAAGTACAAAACAATATTTTTTGTTGTAAATAGCAATAAATCATTAAGAGATACTGGCTGCTTGAACACAATATAAATTTTAATTTTTTAGCTCTTTTTTTTTGTTATTTAATTGGACTTATGGCACCATGATTTTTGAAGAACCTTTATTTAGTTTTTTCTTCCTTTTATTTTTTTTATTAGACTCAAAATCTCCAAGGTAAAGATAAACAATACAAATTCTTTTTGTTCAATTAGTTTTTTTTTTTGTTTTGTTAGTTATGGCAACTCAAAACTTGGGTGATCTGTCTGGGAGGATGCTTTCCAGGAGATCTTTTAGGGGTAACTTGCCCCTATTTAGAAAGCTGGAAAACACCACATGGCCAGCCAATCCTGGAGAGGCATGAACCCACGACCAAACTACCAATGTTTGGGGACTAGAACCACTTGGCTACAGGTGGACCCTTGTTTAGTCAGAAAATATAGAGTTCTCTTCTTGTACAAGGTCTTTCAGAATTTGCTATATGTTATTTTCTATTATTATTTCATCAAAACTTGGGGTTTGATTCATTTATTTATTTTTTATTCTAAATTTTCTCCAATTTTTCTGTTTCAATAATCACTTGATCCTTTTTGACGACTTACTGTATGTATATTGTCTTATATTGTCTAGCTGCTGTTTCTTCCTATGCTTGGACATTTAATAATTTTGCAACATAATAGTAAACAAGTAAAAAATTGCAAAATCGGTCTTTATTAAAATTTATATACTGGTTCAGTATCAGTTTTATATTTTTAATATAAAAATTTATTAATTTATCATATTTTATACTTTCAGTTCTCTGTACTTATCAACATCTTGTGGATTCTCAAGTTATAAGGGAGACCAAAAAGTTGGTATTTTGTTTTTGTGTTTATAAATTTTGAATAATAAATATTTATTTCTAAAAGTAAGAAAGAAATTAAGTGAATTATTTATTAATTGGCTTAAATATTTATTCAGACCAGAGAAAACTGTCATTACATTATCTAAAGAAGATAACAGTATTGAAAGAAAATTGAAGGAACTTGAAAGTCGTGTGAATAAACTTGAAGAAACTGCTGCTAAATCATATCCAAAAGTTAAAACAAGAACCTATAAAGACAGGAAAAGGATTTTGGTAAATTAAAAATATTTTCACAATATGTAATGTTAAGAGATTTAATTACTGATTTATGTAGGACACAATATTTACTAGTGTAATATTACAAATGCTGAAAAATCTGAGAAAATATTAATTGTTAGTACTTGATTGCTTGCTGTTCTCTCTTTTGGTTGTATGTTCCAAATGTACAAATTTGTGCTTAATTCCAAAGAACATATTAAATATTACTTTATTATTTGGATTCTTCTGCATTTTGTGTTCTTGTAAGATTTTTTTTTTACATTAATTTCAATAATAATAATTACTATTATTTTTTGATAAGGTGACTGGTGGAGCTGGTTTTGTTGGAAGTCATCTTGTTGATAAACTAATGTTTGATGGACATGAAGTTACAGTTGTAGATAATTTTTTCACTGGAAGCAAGAAAAATATTGAACATTGGATAGGGCATGATAATTTTGATGTCATAAGACATGATATTGTGAATCCTTTGTATATGGAAGGTTGATTTTATATTTAATATAACTAAAAGCAATTTTGCTTTTGTTAAAACTAAACTTTATATTAAATTTCTTTTAGTGGATCAAATATATCATCTTGCATCTCCAGCTTCACCTCCACATTATATGTTAAATCCTGTAAAAACAATAAAAACGAATACACTTGGAACAATAAATATGTTAGGTAAGTATTTGTATATAAAATTGATATTTAAACAGAATAAACTTCTTACTGACAATATTTTTTCTATATATTACAATAATTCTACTAAGAAATTCTTTTAAAAATATAGTAATTCTAAAAACTAACATAACTCTAAGATGTCATTATATATACTTTGCAACTTGTTGAATTAATTTTACATTAACAGATTGCCATCTGATAAACTTTCTTTTCTTAGATGGTACTGTTTTGTAGTGTTCTCCAAATTAAATTTACAAACACACATGACATTAATTATTGATTAAACTATTTAATGTTTAAAAAGAAAACAGGATACACAAGTAAAAGTTCTACAAGGCACAGTATCTTGCTAAATTATTAGACCCATTGACTAAAATTATACTTTTTATACTATTTTCTTCTCCTTTTTTGTAACATTGTTTCAGGAATGAGTTTTTTTTTTTTTTTGTTATTCTTATTCTCTATTATAACACAAACACTTTTGATAAATTTTTTATGTGACAACATGTAAATGTAAGAAAAATCAACTTTCTGCTATAAAAAGAGAAATGATAGAGGTTCTCATTAAGATATGGCACTATAGCCCATTGATGAAAACAAGAATTTAAAACATGTATAAAGAGTATTCCTTGTCATATAGAAACACTGCTGGCTGTTAAGTGATCATGCAAAATACTAATTTTCATTTTGTTATTTAAAAATTTTTATATGTATAAACTTATTTTTTATTTCAAAAGACACAATAAACATAAGTATTTTAAATAATTCCAACAACAATTGCATTATTATTGATTGATAATTTCTTAATTTTTGATGTAATAAATCTTTTGCTTGGGTGTAATAATTTGGCAAGTTACCGTATACAGAAAATACTATATTTGTAGAATACTACATTAGCTATTTTATTTTATTACATTTTGTTATTAAAATGAAATATTTTTTTACTGAATAAAATATATTTTATAATAAGTCTTATTCAGAAAATTTATTTTGATTATTAGTTTCATATTTATTTATGAAAATAAATTCCTTTGTAATTTCTAACTTTACATTTTCCAAATTGTTAATATAAAATAAATAAAATTTGTTCTATTTATTATGATGGAGTGTATCATATTTGGTTAATACCAGTGCCTAGTGCTAAACTGGACCAAAGTCAGGAAAAACTGTCATTTTGTTTATATGCTGTTCATGTATGTATCAATATTTGTGTTCAAGAATTTCCTGACTATGTAACATGTTTAGTATGGTAGGTGTAATGTGCAGTTGTGAAATCCAAATGTTTCTAGACCTTAATGCAGTTTGTGGTGTTTGATACCTGTGAAAAAAAGAACTACAGACACAATAAGTACCTATACATTTTCCATAGATGCTTTATTTTCTGTGCAAGTTCTGAGTATTTACTAATTTTTTTTTTTTTTCAGTGTATATATTTTGTATGTTGTGGGTGTTTGGTTGTCTTTTTTTGGGTGATTTTGTTTAGTTTGTCAATGAATGTGATGAATTGTTCTTTCATATACTAAAATTATGGCATAATCTTAGTATATTTTGTGTATATTGTATTTATTATTACTGTATGAGGTGTATTTATAGTGCAATAGAGTTTGTATGCATGCTTTTGATATATTTCATTTGCTTTTTTGCTATGTCAATATAATTAGTCTGTTTCATATGAAAAGCTTGCAATGCAGTTTGTTGTGTTGTATGGTCTTATCACATTGTGGCATTTTCTAAGAGTCATCTGGAAGTATTGATTTTTTAAAATATGCTTTCTATAGTTTTTTTTGTATTTATAACCTGTTCTCATAAGACAATTATAAACCCTTCTATATTTCCAAAGAGACCTCTGTTGGTCTCTCTGGATCAAACTCCTGTCTATGTGATTATTTATTGAAATCATTAGGATGGTTATCATAATGCTCCTCCTGAATCCAGGAAAGCTTCATGGTGTCTGTATATTATCTTAGATAGAGGCCAGTGTTGTTTAGGTTTCAGATTTACAATATCTGTGAGGCCTTCTCTCCTTTCAAAGAAAAGAAAGGTTGACTTTTTACAAGGAAGAGTCAACCTTTCTACAGAAGACTTGGAATGAGTTTTACATTTCGTTAAATTTTCTGCTTTTTCTTTGCATAGCTTATTTTGTTTTTAATTCTATATTTTTATTTAATTTAATCTGTTTTATTTGTGTAACAAAATGAGTTGTCTTTACACACACAATTTAAAATATAGTTCAAAGTTAATATAAATCAAATATTTATGAAATAATAGTTTGTTATAAATAATATTTCATATACATTATAAATTTATAATTAAGTCTGCCATTAAATAACATAGAGATGTATTTTTAGTATTTAATATACTAGTGTCTTTATTACAGTTGACTACATTACTACAGTAGAGTGTCGTTTATCTGAAAGTTGATCAACCAAAACTTCGGTTAACCGAAAGTGTTCCAGTCGGACTGTGTTCTGCTGAATTGAACATTTTTGATACTAGATTAACTTCCAAAATATAATATAATTTTTTGTTTTTATATTTTTCAATATTTTTATTTTGTTTGTACAAAATAAAGAAATAATTTTTAACACTACAATAGCAATGATTATTATTTTAAAAAATTTATGTTAGGCTTAACATTGACGAAAATTCAACGCGAAGCGACAAAAACGGAGAAAATTTCAACATGGGATGGGTTAATATATTTTTTCGTACATAATCGGTTAACCGAAAAATAAGTTATCCAAACAACCCCAGTCCCCAATTGATTCAGATAAATGACACTCTTCTGTACTTGGAAATTCAACACTAGAAGCAATAATTTTACATTAAATAGTTAGAATTTGTATGTGTTTTTGATTAATGGAGAGACTTATAGTATCTTGACTTAAAAAAAAATCAATGAATTTAACTATTAAAATTTTAACTATTTTACAATAAGGATTGTGAAACTGATGGAACAGGTTTATTTTTATTACAAATGCAAATAGAACTTTCTTATAAGTAATGTTTCAGAATAAAAAATTTAAGTGCTTTCTATGGTTTAAATGAACAAACTTTAAACAAATTCATTTCTAAATGCCATTGTTTATCAGTATCCAAATGTTCAAAAAAAAGCTGGTAAATTAAGAATAGTTTCATTTGGTTTTTTGTGGCTTTGAACTGTTTTAAACAGACAATGAACTATGGTTATGCTGCTATTATTTATTTATTTACTCATATTTTATATAAACATAGTATCAAAGTTAAAATTTATTTTATTAGGTCTTGCAAAGAGAGTAGGAGCAAGAATATTAACTGCATCTACATCAGAAGTTTATGGTGATCCTGAAGTTCATCCACAGTCTGAAGATTATTGGGGTCGAGTTAATCCCATTGGTCCTCGTTCATGTTATGATGAAGGAAAAAGAGTAGCTGAGTCTCTATGTTATGCATATGCAAAACAAGTGAGCATAGTATAAATAGTAGTAGCATATTATAAATATTTTCAATATAAATGAAAATGATCATTTAAGTGATATTTTTTAAATACGTACTAAAATATAAATAGTGAAACAATTATTTGAAATATTTTCTCTAAAATTGAGCAATACATATACTTTTTTTTTCTTTTGCATAAGTTTATATCTTTCCTATCTTAATATATTGTGGGAATATGAATTTTTCAGTATTCTCAAACTATTGTGGCTACATTTTAACTATTTTTATTAATAAATTACAATTCAATTATCATCAAACACATGTTTCCTAATATCTTCTTCACAAATACAATTAATAAATTTTTATACTAAATTAGCCAAGAATAGTTGCAGTTACAAATGATGCTTAATTACTTTTTTAATGACCATAAATATGTTCTTCAGAATATGTAGAAAGCAATTATTTTTCAAAAAGAGCTGAATAATTTGTTTATACACTGGTAATAATTAAGTTGTAAATGATGAGTTGTAGCTCTTTGGTTATTCTTTGTTTTTGTCTTTGTCTAATGCCTTATCATATAATTTCCAAATTTAATATTTGTTGCTTGTAATCTGCCTGATTATTACAGTTGATGGTTTGTTGTGTATTAACTCTATATTTTTGATTTTCTTAACAACTGAATAAATGTGAATCAAGTATCTTTCCTTTTTTTTCTCCTATGCCTGTCTGGCAATATTGGAGATTAAATACAATATAAGAATTCAAATTTAGACTAAATCAGAAAATCAGATAGAGATTGGATTTTTGAGATGCTATATAAAAACTGTCACATTTCATCTTCAGTTCTTGAACAGATGTTTTATTCTGTTGAGTATTATAGATTAAAATAATAAAATAAACATTAAATGTTTCCTGGATTTTATGCATATTCTCAAAATAAGAAGTTAATTTAGAATTTTGAACTCANGAATTTTGATTTTTCTATTATGATGAAGCAAAATTTGTTTTACTTTAAAGTAATATTTAATAATGATTTTCTTAAAGTTAGGAGAAAATAAATCATTATCTTTATTAATTTTTAATTGAAAGTTTTGTGATCTTGAAAAATTTTAATAAATTAAGATTAACATGAATACATTATATTATATTCAAATTGCAGAAAGTTGATCTCGATAGCAAACTTGATTGTTGTTAACTACATAAAATTTAAAATAGCTTGAATGAAAAACATTTTAAATTTCCTATATTATAATAATAGTACAATAATACAATAATATATATTATCAGTGGGACATTCAAGATTTAATCTTTGGGGGGCCAAGTTGAATGGACAAAAAATTTTTAATGTGAATTCAATAAAATTCCTATCATATTTAACCGCTAATTTATATGTAGTATAGAAATAAGACACAACACAATATAAATAAAAAAGTGAATTTAATTATGAAAACAATTTTTGGAAAATTTTCTATTTTATTTTATTTTCCCTTTTTATTTGGAGGTATCAAAGGCTCCTTCGCCTCCTCTGGGTGCACCACTGTATGCTGTGTATTATGATATGTCTTTATAAAGTCTTTATAAACAAACATAGGAATTGTTCTGTAGAAATTGTTTATTCAAATGTATCAGTGTATACCATTCACCATACAAAATATTAAAATCTCAGCATGAAATTAATGTTATAAGTTTTAGTATTTGTTGGATTCTCCTGCTGATATCTTGACTGATCTCACCAAGTTTATTTCACCTTCAAAGTAATAATGATTTTAATCTGTTTATTTAATTGATGTTTATACTTCAGCTTTATGAACACAGATATTCTATGACTATAGTCTTTGAATTTATCAAACTTTTACATGTAAACTATATTTAAGGCTTTATCAGTTTAATTCAAAAGAATTCAATTTTATTCTTTTTATCTAATATTTCAAAACGTTTAAAATATAAACAAAATTATGTACAAAAAGTATTTTAAATTTTGCTAAAACAATATACTTACATAAATGTAAAAATAATGTTTTATTAATAGTGTTTGTAGAAATAAGAAATTTATTTAAAACGTAACCTAAATTCTAATGATTGCAACAATGGAATGTTGTAGGGATTGTGTGAAACTGAGTCAAGAAGAAAAAAAATTGTTGTTGTTTGGAGAAAATGAAATTTTAGCTTTCTGTTTGATGATTCAAATCTTCATTTATATTTAACTATCATGGTAGTAAGACATAGATTATTTATTACTTTTACACTTTCTTATTATAGAAAAACTTTAGAAAATAAAATATCTATTTAATATAATATTATTGTTTTTAAAGCAATTTTAAATAACCAAGCTTTTTGTCTGGAATTTATAAAAATTCTGATTTAATGACAGTCTAGAATTGGCAATGAATTTACTAATAAGTATACAAGATAAGTTTTTAATAATATATGTATTAATTTCTGTATATAGATCAATAGAACTAGTGTTATATTTCAAAATATTTTTTTTTACATGATTCAGATTTTAGTAAACTTTGTGTTTTTTTAATCTCATTTATCTTCAGTATGGTTATTACTTTTTTGAAAATCCATCTAATTTCAATGAGCTTCAAGCACTCTCGTATTTTTCATATTTGATCTTTTATGTCAAATTCTTTATTTATATTATTCCCATTTTTAAAGGCATTGTTTTTATTTTTTTTAATATTGTTTACCCATACAGTTAACATCTGTTTATATTATTGTCCTAAAATTTCTTATTTGTTCTGATGATAAAAAATGTTTGTTCCCAATTTTGTTTGTCTTATAGTTTAAGTACAAAACAATATTTTTTGTTGTAAATAGCAATAAATCATTAAGAGATACTGGCTGCTTGAACACAATATAAATTTTAATTTTTTAGCTCTTTTTTTTTGTTATTTAATTGGACTTATGGCACCATGATTTTTGAAGAACCTTTATTTAGTTTTTTCTTCCTTTTATTTTTTTTATTAGACTCAAAATCTCCAAGGTAAAGATAAACAATACAAATTCTTTTTGTTCAATTAGTTTTTTTTTTTGTTTTGTTAGTTATGGCAACTCAAAACTTGGGTGATCTGTCTGGGAGGATGCTTTCCAGGAGATCTTTTAGGGGTAACTTGCCCCTATTTAGAAAGCTGGAAAACACCACATGGCCAGCCAATCCTGGAGAGGCATGAACCCACGACCAAACTACCAATGTTTGGGGACTAGAACCACTTGGCTACAGGTGGACCCTTGTTTAGTCAGAAAATATAGAGTTCTCTTCTTGTACAAGGTCTTTCAGAATTTGCTATATGTTATTTTCTATTATTATTTCATCAAAACTTGGGGTTTGATTCATTTATTTATTTTTTATTCTAAATTTTCTCCAATTTTTCTGTTTCAATAATCACTTGATCCTTTTTGACGACTTACTGTATGTATATTGTCTTATATTGTCTAGCTGCTGTTTCTTCCTATGCTTGGACATTTAATAATTTTGCAACATAATAGTAAACAAGTAAAAAATTGCAAAATCGGTCTTTATTAAAATTTATATACTGGTTCAGTATCAGTTTTATATTTTTAATATAAAAATTTATTAATTTATCATATTTTATACTTTCAGTTCTCTGTACTTATCAACATCTTGTGGATTCTCAAGTTATAAGGGAGACCAAAAAGTTGGTATTTTGTTTTTGTGTTTATAAATTTTGAATAATAAATATTTATTTCTAAAAGTAAGAAAGAAATTAAGTGAATTATTTATTAATTGGCTTAAATATTTATTCAGACCAGAGAAAACTGTCATTACATTATCTAAAGAAGATAACAGTATTGAAAGAAAATTGAAGGAACTTGAAAGTCGTGTGAATAAACTTGAAGAAACTGCTGCTAAATCATATCCAAAAGTTAAAACAAGAACCTATAAAGACAGGAAAAGGATTTTGGTAAATTAAAAATATTTTCACAATATGTAATGTTAAGAGATTTAATTACTGATTTATGTAGGACACAATATTTACTAGTGTAATATTACAAATGCTGAAAAATCTGAGAAAATATTAATTGTTAGTACTTGATTGCTTGCTGTTCTCTCTTTTGGTTGTATGTTCCAAATGTACAAATTTTTGCTTAATTCCAAAGAACATATTAAATATTACTTTATTATTTGGATTCTTCTGCATTTTGTGTTCTTGTAAGATTTTTTTTTTACATTAATTTCAATAATAATAATTACTATTATTTTTTGATAAGGTGACTGGTGGAGCTGGTTTTGTTGGAAGTCATCTTGTTGATAAACTAATGTTTGATGGACATGAAGTTACAGTTGTAGATAATTTTTTCACTGGAAGCAAGAAAAATATTGAACATTGGATAGGGCATGATAATTTTGATGTCATAAGACATGATATTGTGAATCCTTTGTATATGGAAGGTTGATTTTATATTTAATATAACTAAAAGCAATTTTGCTTTTGTTAAAACTAAACTTTATATTAAATTTCTTTTAGTGGATCAAATATATCATCTTGCATCTCCAGCTTCACCTCCACATTATATGTTAAATCCTGTAAAAACAATAAAAACGAATACACTTGGAACAATAAATATGTTAGGTAAGTATTTGTATATAAAATTGATATTTAAACAGAATAAACTTCTTACTGACAATATTTTTTCTATATATTACAATAATTCTACTAAGAAATTCTTTTAAAAATATAATAATTCTAAAAACTAACATAACTCTAAGATGTCATTATATATACTTTGCAACTTGTTGAATTAATTTTCCATTAACAGATTGCCATCTGATAAACTTTCTTTTCTTAGATGGTACTGTTTTATAGTGTTCTCCAAATTAAATTTACAAACACACATGACATTAATTATTGATTAAACTATTTAATGTTTAAAAAGAAAACAGGATACACAAGTAAAAGTTCTACAAGGCACAGTATCTTGCTAAATTATTAGACCCATTGACTAAAATTATACTTTTTATACTATTTTCTTCTCCTTTTTTGTAACATTGTTTCAGGAATGAGTTTTTTTTTTTTTTTGTTATTCTTATTCTCTATTATAACACAAACACTTTTGATAAATTTTTTATGTGACAACATGTAAATGTAAGAAAAATCAACTTTCTGCTTTAAAAAGAGAAATGATAGAGGTTCTCATTAAGATATGGCACTATAGCCCATTGATGAAAACAAGAATTTAAAACATGTATAAAGAGTATTCCTTGTCATATAGAAACACTGCTGGCTGTTAAGTGATCATGCAAAATACTAATTTTCATTTTGTTATTTAAAAATTTTTATATGTNTTAACAATAAATTATTTTTATTTGTAATAGGAATTTATTATTGATATGAATTTATTATTTATACCACAGAATAGTATAAATAATTATTATATGCCTAGCCTTGCCTTATTATATGCTGTGATTAACCTTGCGCAGCACGTTTACAACATCCCGTGACTCACAAGTCAGTGAACGTCGTACATTGACTCACGGGAAATTTGTTGAAAAAATGGTGGATACATTTAAAATCGAGGTTTACAAGCAAAGGTAAATAAACAAATTAAACTATTTTAAAGTATTTATAGAATGTTTAATAGGTAGAAATCTAGATCCGTATGACGCGATTGGGACTTTAACAGAGCTGTAGAACATATTGATAGGAACAAAAAAGTCAAAGGAACCATGCCTCATGGGAATTTGTAAAGAATGCCCACTAGGGGGCGTCCCAGGTTACTAGTGTTAATAATAAACTACCAGTTTAATATAATTTTTAAGCTTTTAAAAGGACATATTGATTTTAAGAAGAAACTTTTGTGAAAACAAATCAAAAATATTTGAATGTCACAAAATTCTGATATTTTCATATTTTTCTTGGAAATAAATATTTTGTAACAAAAACAAAATATTTCATAATTTTGCTTTTCAAAATATAAAGAAAAATGAACAAGAAGAAATAGCTTTTTTATATTCATCAGATATCAATTTTTTTGTTTAAGATGTAGGCTTTCAATCAATCTACAAATACAAGGTAATTAATTAGAAATTGAAAAGAAAACTGAAGCCAATTATTCCTTGCGCATTTGTTACATTTAGTCATCAAATTTTGATTTTATTTAACAATTTAATACTTTTGAAGAAATAATTGCATTGTATTTAGATTGCAGTAAATAGTTTTGAAATTTTTATCTATTGTAATTACTCAATATGTATTTAAGTATTGTATCAACTTGGTTGTTTGTTTTCAATTCTAAAATGCTGATGTTTATGAAAAGATATAATCAAATGCAAATAAATATTTTAGTCAAATTACTTCAGAAAATCTAGTTCAAATGGAATGGGCATTCAATTCATGAATATGAAAATTAACATGCTAAAATAAAAAGAACCTTTTAATTTAAATTAAAACTATTTTCAAATTAAATATGTATAACACTGATATAAAATGTAACCAATTCTAACATAATAATTTTCCATTTGCAAGAAACATTTTATTTAATTTTAGATATCATTGTACTATAATTATTTAATGTGTAAGAAGAATTACAAATGTTGAAAACTAATTCCTATATGCAGCAGCATTCTAATATTTTCACATTCATTTTGTTAACACTTAATAATCAGAAATTATTATTGGTTAAATAAACAGGAAAAAAATTTGCTTAAAATTCTTTTTAGTGTAGTAGAAGGTAAAAAAGTTATAGTGCTTTCAGACATATCAGAAATGTTCAGAGTACTATAGAATATCATTAACATGGTAAATAAGTGTGTTATGGAACCAGAAAAATAAATAAAAACTCAAAATGTGCAATACTTTCTTTTTAATAAAAGTGATTTATAAAATTATTAATTTTAATAAGTTAAAAAATGAAAAATTTTACATAAAATAAGTTTATTTAAATATTCTGATATAATGTTCTAGAACCATCAGAAAAATTAATACATTACTGATAATGTTTGTGAAAATTAATTTTTGTATCAGTTGTGTAATTTGCATATCTGAAAGAGTTTGTTATATAAGTAATCATGGTAAGCATGCAAAAATAAACTGCATTATTAATGTAAGACTGTTTTATTTTAGTACACTCATCAGTTAATTTGCATTTCTAATAGATGATTTCACTTCCCACTAATATATTTGAGAAATGCATATAAAATTGTGTGTATATAATTTTCACTGTTATGCATTGGTTCAGAAAATCATTATTTCAGTATAATTAGAAGCATTTGACTTTCTGATTAATTTTTCAGAAAGTCAAAACTTTTTAGCCAATTCTATAGTAAGTAAAATGTTTATTGATCTAATTATATACTAGCTTTTAAAATAAATTTTAAATAATCAATGTAAATATTCCCATTATTATTTATTTTTATTATAATGATGCCTCATTAAAATAATAAAATAAACATTAAATGTTTCCTGGATTTTATGCATATTCTCAAAATAAGAAGTTAATTTAGAATTTTGAACTCAAAAATTTATAAAATTCATTAAATTAATATGCATTAAAATTTTTGATATGAGTTATAAAATTCATTAAGTTTGTCTGTGAATGTGATGAATTGTTCTTTCATATACTAAAATTATGGCATAATCTTAGTATATTTTGTGTATATTGTATTTATTATTACTGTATGAGGTGTATTTATAGTGCAATAGAGTTTGTATGCATGCTTTTGATATATTTCATTTGCTTTTTTGCTATGTCAATATAATTAGTCTGTTTCATATGAAAAGCTTGCAATGCAGTTTGTTGTGTTGTATGGTCTTATCACATTGTGGCATTTTCTAAGAGTCATCTGGAAGTATTGATTTTTTAAAATATGCTTTCTATAGTTTTTTTTGTATTTATAACCTGTTCTCATAAGACAATTATAAACCCTTCTATATTTCCAAAGAGACCTCTGTTGGTCTCTCTGGATCAAACTCCTGTCTATGTGATTATTTATTGAAATCATTAGGATGGTTATCATAATGCTCCTCCTGAATCCAGGAAAGCTTCATGGTGTCTGTATATTATCTTAGATAGAGGCCAGTGTTGTTTAGGTTTCAGATTTACAATATCTGTGAGGCCTTCTCTCCTTTCAAAGAAAAGAAAGGTTGACTTTTTACAAGGAAGAGTCAACCTTTCTACAGAAGACTTGGAATNATCGGGTATAGCATAAGTCCATATATCTCTCGATTTGTATCATTCTTTCATTTGATATTTTGTATTACTTTATATTTTCTTATGTTTTATTAAATTTATTGTTATTTAGTTTATAATTAAAATGTCTCTTAATTTGAATCCGAGTCAGATCTCACATGCGTGTTTGTCCGCAGAATTCAATTGACAAACTGGTGTCGGGAACCTGACTAGCATCTGGACTTCACAGTTCAGATCTGCTAGCGATTAACGCTCTCCTATAAAAAGTAAGAGAACCGATCTCACGATCGCGTGCCCGTAAGAGGCGTAACAGTGTTTACGTCCCTGGCTATCTCACAATATCTATTTGATCATGAACATAGACTATCCAAAGGTCTCAGCCTCAAATAAAACTTTGGATCTCAGTGTGTTTTAGATGAATTCCAGGAGGTGAAAAAGTATCATTTTGTACCAGTGAAGACACCATTTTGGACAGTCTATGTTCATGATTTTCATGAACTTCAATATCCTGGATTATTATTTTAACTATTTGATATTTCAAATATCAAAAATTAGCTAAGTTATAATAGAGAAGGTCAATAATTATTTCTTATTTTTGGCTTCCCCAGAAAATTGTGGTGATAGAAATCTAAATCGTAGTTACAAATTAATTTTAGTATTTCTACATGGCTCACAAAAATTAGGGGACATTTCAAAATGAATATGAAGTGATTAAAAAAAAGCATTTGATTTTTTTTTGTTTTTTTATTAAACAAGAACATCAGAAAAGCAAATGACAAGTCAAAGAAAGTTGTTCGATTATGCAAATGAGAAGCAAAACCAACTTTTATTGCATTGGTGAAAATGCACTATACAAAAAGGCTCAAAGTACTGGCATATCTGCAATTTCTCAGCCCTTACAATGCCCTGCAACATGATTTGCCCGAATGCAAAGGCTAGAGAGCCATAGGATGTCTTGAAGCTGGTCAAACACAGATGACAGTGGCAACAATACTGGAACATTCCAAAGCATGTTAACAGACTGGAATTGCTTTCAAGAGACTGGCACAGTACAAAGAAGATGAGGGTAGAGTCACCCATCTGCCACAACAGCAAGAGAAGACTGCTACTTGACCTTTTTGGCAAGAAGGAACAGATGCAGCAATGCAACAGAGCTGCAGGGACAGTTTCTTGGAAATCGGCCCCATCATGTTGGATTGCATACTTGCCGACCAATGGTATGCATTCCGTTATCTGCTGAACATAGAACCCATAGAAGATGGGCCAATTAGCATAGTCATTGGACCACCCATGATGAGTGTCAACTGTCCTCTTCTCTGATGAGTCATGATTCAGTCTGCAGCCTGACAATCATCGTGTCCTCATCTGGCATGAATGAAGAACACAGGAAAATCCATGTTTCATATGAGAAAGGGACTCCTTCAGTGGTGGTGGAATCATGGTGTGGGCTGGCATCAGCATTGGTGATTATACTGACCTCCATGTCATCAGAAACAGATTGCTAACTGCTGTCAGATGTTGAGATGAGGGTAGCCTGCACCCTATATTGGTACCCTATGCTGGAGCAGTTGGAAACAATTTTCTTTTCATGTAAAATAACACAAGGCTCCACTGCGCATCTCATCAACATCATGCTTCAGGAGGCAGGAATCAAATGCATGGACTGGCCTTCACATTCTCCAGACCTGAATCCCATTGAACGTACTTGGAATGCACTGGGAAGATGTCTAGCAAAGTGTCCATGCCTCCCACAACATTTCTTGAGCTGGAAGTTGTCCTGGAGCAAGAGTGGCAGGGGAATCCCACAAAAACTGACTGTCCATGCCCCATTGCTGTCAGTGTGTTCTGAATGACAATAACCTTACTGAATAGTCAACATGTGGCACTCATCAAGTTTGACATGCTTCTGTTCATCCCCACCAATATGTCACTTGCTAGTCAATCATGATAATTGAGTTTGAAAGTTGTTTGATTATGCAAATGAGATTCATCTCATTTGCATAATCAAACAACTTTCTTTGACTTCCTTTCCTGATGTTCTTGCTTAGTGAAAAGAAAATCAAATGTTATTTTTTTAATTGCTTCCTATTCATTTTGAAATGTCCCCTAATTTTTGTGAGCAGTGTATATAATTTCATAAATAAAAATTATCAATTACTAAAAACATTTTACACACTTATTCTCTCTTCATATTTGCTAAACAATAATGAAGCAATCTTGCAAAATTTTTAGAACTAACCAAAATTAAGTACTATATTCATCTGTTTCAACAAAAGTGTAATTTAGAACTGCTTTGCTTTCATTTTATATGAGATGTAACTCTTTTTTCTGCATGAAAAAAATATACCCTCTATAAAATGAACATCTGTCAAGTTGGAAAATTCTGGCCGGTACCATCATACTCTGCTTTAGACACCTTGATCAGATTGACAATAAGTCATAATTAGTTGATGTAATCATCTAATTAAATTGATAAATTGATAATAAATTTAACTTTGAAACTAAACTAAAACTTTTTAGAATATGGTATTAATATATATATAAAATATATTTTGATTATCAAAAAAATAATACTAATTTTGTAGTTTAATGAAATATCTGAAATATTACGCAAATGAAAAAGTAACTAACAATGTAAGATTTAAAAACAACGAGCAATTATTTATTGTGACATGATTACAATGCTGGGCTGCAATTTTTTTATCACATTTTTAATTTAATTAATTTAAAATATATTCTCCAACTCAAATTAGTAGTGACTTTCCCCTATATATCATACTTTTCCTTTAACAACAGAGTTATACTGTCATATCTAACACCTTTTCAGGGGAAAAGTTTTGAATTGAAATAACATGAACTTCTGATGCAAACCAGAAGTCATATGTAGTTAATCGGGACTCCTGCTCCTAAGATTTCCATATCTGGTCTCGTCTTTCATCTATCTAACTCCGTTCTTGAGATTACTTACTTAATTAAGGAAAGACGACAGTGGAAATTTATAGGTCTAAATTTTTTTTTCAAATTGCAGTCCAATAAAGTGTAGAAATTTGTTGAAGTGAATAGATGTATACAAGTATTTAATGATAAAAAAAATTAAAACAATTTGTTTTGTATATATAGTTGAAAAAAATGTATATTGAGATATATCACTAAAAATGATTCATAATATTGATATTTGGCTGACAAAATTGAAAGACTAGTTATAACTTATATTTATTATCCCAAAATTATTTCAATTAAGTTTAAGATTTTTAAAAATTTTTGAATTAAATAAAAAACTGCAATAAATAATTGAGAAAAGAATGTATGCTAAAGAAATATACTGTGTGTAATTCACATAGTGTTGTTTTTTTTTCTGTTAGCTTTTATTATTATTATGATTGATAAATGTATTGAATTAACATTTACTTAGGAAAATGTTGATGTTCGTGTTGCAAGAATTTTTAATACTTACGGTCCAAGAATGCACATTATAGACGGAAGAGTAGTAAGCAATTTCATTCTGCAGGCACTACAAAATCAATCCATAACTGTGTGTATGATTTTAATTATTTTTAAACTTAATATTCTTTTACTCATCATTTGAATATTTGTGATTAGATTTACGGGTCGGGAAAACAGACTCGGTCATTTCAATATGTAAGTGATTTGGTAGACGGTCTCATCTCTCTAATGAATAGTAATTATACTCAGCCTTTGAATTTGGGTAATCCAGAAGAATATACTATTGAAGAATTTGCAATTTTTATTAAAAATATTGTTGGTGAGGAATTTTAAGTCATAATTTTCTTAATCATTTTAGGAGTATACTTATTTTACATGTTTGTATATTTTTATTTTCATAGGTGGTTCAAGTCCTATAAAGTATCAAGATGGAGTAACTGATGATCCTCAGCGACGAAAACCAGATATTAGTCGTGCTAAACATGAATTGCATTGGGTTCCTAAAGTAATGTTTATTTTTATAAAATCTGTTTGGTATTTGATTAAAAAAAAAAAATCAGACTTAGTTACCTGTAACTTTTTTAATGTTACAACCCAGAATTGTGTATAAATTTTGATGATATATCATCAGAATATTACATCCTCAAGTCAGTTTGATATTTGATTTTTCCATTATGTTATTACATACAAGGGTGACTCTGAAAGTTTTGCAATACAGGAATACTAAAATGAGTCCTGAAACAAAGTATTTTTTAATGTTCAAAGTACTCTCCTCTGGCCAAAATGCAGTTATGTAGTTGCTCCTTCCATAGAACAAAAGCATGATGCCACTCATTTTCTGGAATGCTATCAAAATACTCTGTTGCAAACTTAACACAGATGATTTCATCATCTGTGTTAAATTTGCAACCCCTCAAACGTTTGAGATTTAAACATAGCTAGAAGTCATACATTGCCAAATTGGTGAATATAGTGGATGTTCAATGATTCTAATATCATTAGCTTGAAGGAAATAATGCTTCATCACATACTGCTAAGCAGACTGTTTATCATGATGCAAAAGTAGCCCTCAAATTTTCAATGACTGCAGAATTCTAGGAAGACAAACTGTAGTGTACTAATTAGTTGTTATTGTCTTCTGTTCTAGTGTAATTGCTTTCACTAGACCAGCACTATGGAACAAAACAGCAAACATGACTTTTTTTTTATTGCTGTCTGCTTTTTCACAGTTGTTGGAATTGGATCATCTTTATGGTTCCAGCTTTCTTCAAGTGTTCGAATGTCATAAAATGGTATGTATATATACCTGTGAAAATCTTGGAAATAATATGGTGTTCACCTTGATTCAACATCTCCAGAGTTTCCTTAGAGATTTTGACTTGCTCTGACTTTTGCAACCGCAGAGGCTCCAATTCTGTAATCTCTCTTGTATCATTTCATAGGTACTGTACTGTACATCTTTGTCTTCTGCAATCATAAATTGGACAGTAATTACATTTTCAAGAATCACTGCTGTTCATGGTTGCTTGCCCTTCACTGTGGTTCATTGTGGAAAAAAGTACAAGGACACTGAAATTTTTTGTACGAGCTAAACACAATAGTAAAGGATGGAGCATCATCTCCAAAAGCCAATTTCAATCATTCACAACAGTCTTTGTTATTCAGTCCAACACAAAAATCATAGTAAATCATTGTACGACATGCTTCTGTCCGAAGTTCCATTATTAGAAAAGGATCTCTCTCATTTTGATGAAATTGGATTGTTATTTTTAAGAATAAATTTCATATGATACATTAAGGAAGATTGTTTATGCATAATCTAAGATGAATTAAAATTTTTTCTTGTATTGCAAAACTTTCAGAGTAACCCCTGATCACTAGAACAGTCACAGTGGTCAATATGACCACTGATAAAAAAAAATTTGGTGTAGGAGTTTGAGAAACCATGAATAAAATTTTATGTAGATTCTTGATAAATGGCTATTAGCATGCAGTTTGAAAATTTCATTTTTACTTTTCCAGCTGTTATATATAACAGGGAAAGTATGTCATTGGCCAAAAAATGATCCCCAGGATTTTTACATTTTGGACTCAGGACCTTGAAATGCAAAAAAATTCAGGAGTAATTTCTGTGGAGGGACATGATTTATTAAGCTTCAAAGATGAACAAACTCCTGTGCTTTTTGTTGAAAATTTCTGAAAGTTTGCAGGAAGATTTGTTTATTAGTGAGATTAATCACCAAAAATAGTATTAAAGGTTGAGGGGGTGGAGAGATAAAGGGTCTAGTGCAGGCATGGCCAACATACTGACCATCTAATGAATTTATGTGGCCAGCGATTAATCTTTCAATATTAGCTACTGAAGTCCGAATAGCTAGATGAAAAATTCTGACACCTAAAAAAAAAGGTCAACTCACTGTGCATTTAGAGTTAACCCGCAATTACAAATCTCTTAAGTACAGTGTAGAATATTGATAACGCATGATGATGTGAAAAATGTATCTGTAATCTCTGTACAATTTAGTCTGTATAGGGTGACACCACAAGGAGATCTCGCACCACCTCAAAATCTTCCTAGGGCAGCCTACAGTTTTTCCTGGGGGCAAAAACTGTTGGCCACCCTGATCTAGTCTAGTGTGTATCTCCAGTAGGATCAGACTTAATACTGAGTAAAATTGTCATTAGCATTTACGATTCTTTATAAAACCCATCCCTGCTCTCAAAATTAAGGACAGTTTATTAAAAATATAAAAAGCTAACATATGGTGCCACCAAATGTTGCCAAGAAAGTTAGAAATAATAAGCAACACATTGCTGGACACTGTTCAGTACTCATATGCTTTATCACTAGTGTCAGTAAACATGGCAACAGTTGGGATGTATGTCACATTTGTGCAAATCTTCACTCTAGTCTGCCAATGGCTCATTGTAAAAGCTTACAAGCCGTAATTGCTTGGAGGTTAAGATGTACATTTTTTGTTCTCTCTTCACATAGAAATAAAATGAAAAATATTATTGTAAAATTTTGAGCATTTTATTGTGATTTTAAATGTGTGTATCTCCAGTAGAATCAGACTTAATACTGAGTAAAGCTTTTGCTTTGGATATTTTAATATGTTATGAAAACATTATACACCCAATTTGTGGCACTGTTAGGATAATATTTATCACAAGATATGGTAGACCCTTACTGTCCACTTCAGTATGTTAATTTTTCTGTCTTCTGATTTCATGAAATTGATGTGCCACAGGCCAAGTTCAACAATGAAAGTTTTGACAAGAAATAAATTGTCACCCAATTATCTTTATAAACACAGAATTCTAGTGACATTTTTAAGATTCACTTAAATTTTGTGCTGGAAGCTATAATATTTTGAATTGAATATTTAAAACATTCTTTCTGATTTAGAAATAAATTTGATAGTTACATCTAAAATGCAATTTGTATTAAAATTTTAATTTAATTATCTTTACTACTACCACCACCACTTGCTAAGCATCCTTGCTTACTTAATAGCGAGGTTGAGGCTGAAGTTTTACACACAAAAACGTGTATGTCAGACATTCTGCGCTGCTTTCCCATAAGCCTAGAAGTTTGACAATGGTGTATGGATAGTCAATGGAATCATGCTCGACATTCCAAACACCATTGTCAAACTTCTAGCCTTATGGGAAAGCAGCGCTGAATGTCTGACATACACGTTTTTGCGTGTAAAACTTCGGCCTCAACCTCGCTATTAACAGTGTAGCGATAACTTTGAAATGGGTTCTAATATTTTAGTTAGTTTTTTATAGTATACTGAATTGTTTTAATTAAATCTAAGATTTTGCTACTGATTACAAACAAAATAATTTGTAATACATTAGTATTACAAATTTAATTTATAAATCATCTGATGATGATAAATGAAAAAATTGAGTTTGATTCATGCATAATTATTCTTGCAGGTTTCACTTCAAGAAGGATTAAAGACAACAATAGAATATTTTCGTAATGAACTGATGAATAACAAGAAGATTTTTAATAAAAATCAAATGACTACGACAGATGATTTGTGAAGTTTATTTTCAATTAGAAAGGACAATGTCTGAACTGTTTTGGCAACAAGTAATTGCCTGTATTATAACAAAACTGTGAATCGTGTTGTTTTTAATATTTTTTATTTTGTATTCACGTAATGATGCTGTACAAAATGTAATTACATGTCTGAGAATTGTCTTCCAAATGTTTGAAAAAATTTTGCTAAAATTTGAAGATACTTTATAAAATGTGATGCAAAGTGTTGATTCTGAATAAATTGTTTTGTTCAAATATATTAATTTTTATTTTATATTATATTTTAATTGTATTTTGTTAGTTTGTATTAAATCAATATATTACTTTCAATAAAAGAAAATTATATTTTGATTGATTTTTGTTTGTTCATTTATTGGATGATGCTCTTCCTTCTAATATTTTGTCAAACTGAAACCAACATATGACCTGTATTTGAGTTTAACTTATTTAGACATGTTATAGTTCAAAGGAGACACTTCCTCCTTTGTTGTATTATTTATTGAATAAAAGAATTGTTTAAATATTAATCATTTGGTATAGATAAATTAATTTTTAATATATTGAAGTATCTGAAATGCCAACAGATTTCTTCCAATTACTTCAGTCTAATCTACTTGTGATCAAAGCAAGAGGAAACAAAAAAATAGTAGTACTGCTCTCAATTTTACTTGTGCTTACATATATTAAACCAATTGTTAAAATATTTCGTGATGATGCAAAATATTCGTTTAAATTGTATTTCACTAGCATCTCAGGTTAAAACAATTATCGCATTGAGATTTGACATCTCATGTCTGACATCACATTAATAATCTTGTGTGGTATTCATGTCTTGATTACATACATTACTGTGTAGACATAATTGCTGTATATACACTATTTTCCAGCTTTTAACATTGTTATAACAACTGACACCTTCTGTACTTATTCCAGCAGGTATGAAGATGAAAGTTATCAAAAACATTCATCTTTTTCAAGAAACATACCAGCTGGAATAAGTATAGGTGTCAGTGTTAAAGTGAAATATCTTAATGGACACAAAAATGTGTAACTTCATTACAATTGACCTTTACCAAATAAACACACTGCATTTCTAGTATCTATGGTTAATTGTCTTGATCTCAATGAACACACAAGGAAGTAAGCTCAATGAGAAGCTTATTTAGAGTTTCTGCAATTAGTCACTTCAATTCTAAGAACTTAATACTGTATTCCCTGTTGAGTTCTTAATAAAAACTGTAATCAAATCAAATCAATTTTATGACACTAAAATTTCTATGTTGGTTAGCTTTTTATTGTAGGAGATTGATTAGTGTCTATTTGGCACTCAGATGAAAGCTTATGCACCTTAGGATCATAATTAGCAGAAAAGTTTTTCAATGCATTAACATATCATATTGGCAGGGTTGTTTGAAAATAATCTGTGGTTCAGTTCCATAATTATCATATCTGTCATCTTGCACGCTTTCTACATTCTTGTGTTGCTTATCACTGAAATTTCTATGCTTATGAATAATTGGCAATTAGCAATAGAAACAGCTGCATTTATCAGTTGAACAAGTCATAAGCAAGATGAATCACAAGGTGCTTACACAGAGATCTGTCTTTTTGCTTAGGATGTATTTTACTAATAAATCCAACTGTGTCTACTGCTGATTGGCTAGTTAGAAAAATTCTATTATATTATAATAGGAAATATAACACTAAAATTAAGAATAGACAAAGGTGTAGACATGGACATTCTTAATCTATGATGAATACAGAACATGTTTTTCTGTTGGTTCTCTTCTGCAACAGAAATCTAAAAAAGTTTATGTATCTTTTTTAATAGAGATTCTGATAAATTTTTTTTTTAAATTAGCAAATTTATCTTGTAAAATTTATTCATGAAGTGTTCAAATATTTCTGAAAACAAAAATTCAGATATAAGCAACAAATCTTTATTTATTTCATAAAAATTTACAAACGCTAACAACCAGTTTTGATATTTGTCATGGACAGTCCAGTATTCAAAATTCAGATTTATTCTAATATTTCAAAGATTATTTTAAATTGATTATTTAATTTTTGCATTTGTTTAATTAATTATCTTTTAAATTTTATATTTTCAATTACTTAGGCAAAATTGTTATTTGTTAAACTGAATTTCTACTTTAGATTTTGTAAAAACAAAAATTTGTTTGATTAAAATTGGCATAATTCATGTTGATCAATAAAATTTATAATTTTATTAAAGCATATAAAAACAGATTAAAAAATATCCAAACATGTAACTTCTATACTTAATATAATTTGATATACAATAACTTTTTGCAACATTTCTGAGGTATGAATTGTAAAATAAATCTATGTTTAAATTAATAACGTTTAAAATAGATGATAATTTAGAGGATACCTGACTAGTAATGATCGTTCAAAATGTATTTTACAGTGATTCCATCCTAGTTTATCAAATAGCTAGAATGAAAAAAAAAAAAAAAGACATATTTCATAAATTATATCACATATATTAATAACATAATAATTACAGAATAATAAAATAATTACACCTTTAAAATCAACAGATTATTTTAAACCACTAATATTAAACTTAACACTATTTTATTGTATTATCTCCCAATTATGAAAATAGATTTGACATTGCTATGATTAAATCTCTCAATGGACTAAACAAGTTGGCAGTATGTGTGTATTTATTATTATTAACATATATATAAATATATAAATAAATGTAAATAAATATTTTTGCATTTCAAATTTTTTACAATTTCAATATAATCATTGCATTTTGTCTGTAGAATTATTAACAACATATCTTTCATTTGTTTACCATTGCTTGCTTCTGGAAGATTTCTCTCTCAATGAGTAATAGATTAAGCTAATACAGCTTCACTTTTTCTATGGAACAGTAACAAATTATTGTTTGTTCCATTTATGTATTTATTTTTGTTTATTGTCATAAGTATGTTGATTTGGAATTTACTTGACATTTTATTTTATTCCATAAATGTTCAAATCATGAATTATAGAATCGTGTCAATCATTCCAACCTTATACAGGATGTCCAAAAAACTGTGCAATGTAAAAGGTTTAAGTAAAGATTTATTAAAAGTGAAGTTTTACATACAATATTGCAGTTTCTCCTATGGTATATACTGGAAATATCCCCCAAAGACCCAAAAATCTGGGAGAGCAAGATCTGGAGACTTAATCTCCCAGGAAATCTTTGCTGATTTCATAGTAGACCAGAAGTCTTCCACAAACTATAATAAAAAACCATAACATCTGCAAGCAAGCAGTAACACCGTCTACTGCAAAGTGGAAATTTTGGATGTACTTATACATATTGCATTGCATGCAAGACCTTAACTTTAATGTCATTACAAATTTCTCACTACACAGTAACTTTCCTGACACCTTGTATATTTATATACCAATGCATAACAGCATGTGTATTGTCTACTTTATCATGGTCAAAAAAACAATATCTATAGTAAACAACTGCCTTATCATTGATAATAAAAGAATTGTATTGAATGTTCAACTTTATGTATTAATATTTAAAATTCCTCAAATAGAGAACTCCAAGAACTTTGGTTATAATGAGAAATGGCTCCATATTAAAATACTCCTTCATTTGAACTTTTTCACATAATATCAGATGTTTCCCAAAATGTTTCAAATCTACATCTATCCATTCAATCTAATAAATCTCATTAAACTTTTTATTCTAGATACCAGTTACATCATTCTTTGTCATGAAAAATAAGATCACAGATGTTATTGAAGATATAAGTATATTAAACAACCCAAAGCCTGATATATATAAGGCAATCAGTTGGCTGTTATTGAAGATGTCTTATTTATTTATTGCAGCTCATTCAATAACTTAAAATCAGAAGACAATGAAACTTCTTACATAGTAAATCTATATGAATTTCAATTTGTGCCAAGTTACATTATATTATATTTTCAAATTAATCTACTTATATGGTATATGTAATAGGGTTAGATGATATTTTTATAATAACAAACTTTTTATTTATATTTTTATATTATTTTATGTTTAAATTTGTATTCAAAACTAGAATATTCTAATGTATTTGTTTATTATGTATTTAGCTATTTTAAGCAACAACTTTTACAATTTCTTTGTATTTAATTCCTTTATGTACAGTTTATTGATGCTATAATTATTTAATAAAATACAGTAAGGATGCACCGATTAATCGGTAAGTAATCGGTAATCGGTCGTATCGGCCACTTAGCCGATTAATCGGTATCGGCCATTTCCCCGATTAATCGGTTTTGATAATCGGCCAATTTTACATTTTGGTATTTTTGTTAGAATGTTACGTACAATGCTAGTAATAAAAACTAATAAATTTCTGTTATATATTTATTATTTATTACATGACAAACTGAATATTAAAAAAATTTTACTAATCAAATTATTCCTTTTATCGATACATATTATAAGTATAATATAACGTATAATATAAAGTTTAAACTTTACATAAGAAAAAGTATTGAATAGGTTAAGAAGAAAAATTAAATTTTTATTTGTTTCATAAGTTTAAAGTTTAAACATATAAAACAAATAAAAATTTAATATTTAAACTGTAAAACCCTTAAATTGTAATGCAAAAACATGAGAATTTCATCATTTTCAGGGCATAACCTATTTTTTGCCGGCTCATAAATGTTACCTCCAGTGCTGAAAATTTTTTCACTTTCAATGGAAGATGCTGAGGCACTTAAATATTTCATAGCTATTTTGCTCAAATTAGGGATAAATGTAAATATGTTTCTAATTCTTGATCGAAACGTTTGTTCGTCTCTTTCGTTTTTTTTTTTTTTTTTTAAAAACATGCTATTCTTCATTCTTTCGTTTACCAGAAGCTAATTCATCAAATAAATCAGAAAAACTTAGAAATTCACCTCCATCTTGATCACCTCCAGAAGTAGAAGCTTCAGAATTTAATTCTTATTGAGATTTCCTCTAGCATATCCTCTTTTTGAAATTTCATTTTGAATCTAATAAAAATGACAAGCATAAAGACTTGTTTTCTATATATGCTGAAAATCTTTTTTTATTGGATTTTCTAGTTCTTCTGTTGTGGTATTAATGCCACTAAAGGAACTACTGATCTTTGCTTTTGATAAGAATAATTTCAGAGTCTCTATTGTGGGAATTATTGAAGATGAAGTGGCTTCTCGTTTGCTGGCTTTCCACAGTAATTTCTTTGAATGGTTTTACAAGTAGAACAATTTTTTCAACGAGAGACCACTGATATGGGCTCAACGTAGGAATTTTATTATCTATAGCATATGTGACAAGGGCCTTTTGCTGTTCCAACATGTAGTATGTAGAATTCCAGCGAGTAGGAACATCTTGAATTAATTTGTGTTTCTGCAAACCTAACTTTTCTTGCAAATCTTCCAATTTGATTACAGCTACAGCAGAATGATTAAAATGTGTGACAATATTTCTATTAACTGTGATTATAGTTTTCACATCTTGTTTAGAAAATATGCATTCGTTTAGTGTCAGCTGCAGCGTATGTATAAAGCATGATAATGCTTCTAAGTTGCAATTCCTAATTCCAGCTACCAGATTTGCTGCAGAATCTCTTAGTACTAAGAATATCTTATCACTTGTCAACTTATACTGTTCAAGAACAATTTTTAACTGTTCACTGATTCGTGTAGCTGTGTGGGAACCTTCAAAGGAAACAATTTGCAAAACAGCTCTTTCCTGCTGAAAATCATCCTTCAACCAGTGGGCTGTTACACTTAAAAAAGGAGAATTGTTTGTAGTTGCTGTCCAAATATCAGCGGTTAAAGAAATATATTTTGTTTCTGTTAAACACAGAAACACTTCAGCTTTTTAAACAATGTCGAAGTTTCCATGCGTCAACAATTAAGTGTTGAGATTTATTTTAGAAACAAAGGAAGAGATTGCTGATTTTGCGAACATATTCGATCGTCTCTTGTTTACCTGACCCGAGGGAGATGGAAATACCAGATGGAGAAAAATGGGTTTTTTCCACATTATAATTAACTTCAGGATCTCACACTATTAATGTAATAAATTATTAACACTAATCGGCCGATAATGCATGGCCGATTAATCGGTAATCGGTAATCGGCCATTTTGCTTATCGGTGCATCCTTAAAATACAGTAAACCCTGGATTTAATGAACTAGAAAAAAGGTTTCTATTATTACCAAAAGTTTATTAAATTTAATATATTTTAAAAAATATATATCAATAGTAAACTTACAAAGTACAGGATGTATTATAGTGCTACTAGAATGTGGGTAATTTATACTCATTGACTGACCAAACCTTTTATCATGTTCTAGTAAAAAAAAATGAAAAATGTTCTAAATTTTTCTTTTTGGATGAATTTTTTATTCATTAAATTGATGTGTATTAAATCAAGGGTGTATAAGTATTGTATCTGTAATCCAAATATTAAATATTTTACTTTCTCACAAGAAAAAAAAGAAAATGTTTATCTATTGAAAATGATATGATCACCCTTATCACTACAGGCATACCTCGACTTACGTCGTTTCGAGTTACGTCGTTCCCGATTATACGTCGCTTGTTAAAAAAGTATATGGAAAAATAAAAATCAAGTTTAAGTCATTNATTAATTGGGCTGCAATTTCAAAAATTGTACACTTATAAATTCTCACTGTCGTCTGTCCATCCATCTTTCCTTAATACAAGAACAGAGTTAGATAGATGAAAGACAAGACCAGATATGGAAAACCTTAGGGGCAGGAGGCCCCAGATAACTATATATAAACTTCCAATGCAAACTGTAAGTCATGTTATTTCAATTCAAAACTTTTTCCCTGAAAGCAGTTAATAGATGACTGGCACAACTCTATTGTTAAACGAAAAGTATGGTGCACAGGGGCAAGACACTACTAATTTGAGGTGGAGAGCATATATTTTAAATTAAAAATATGATTATGACATTGCAGCTTGACATTGTGAAGGTGTCATAATAAATAATTGCTCGTTAATATTATATTAACTACCCCAAATTTTTTATAATCAAATATCTAAATAACAATTTCTTCAAGTTCCTATTCAGCAAAACTTTATAATTAAATTTGGTCTAAAAGGTAACTACTTATAATGCATCTGGATTTGAGTCCATTCCAAGTCAATCTTCTCTTCCAGAATACTTCTAAATAATTTAATTTTAAAATTACTTATATTAATGTAAGGTGTGATATAACTGTCTACTTCAGACCAAATTACTTACTTTTAATTAAAAAAAATTTTAATCAGCATATAACCTGAAGAAATCCAAATTTAAATATTTAATCATTATTTTTTTTATTAAAAATACAGTAAAACCTTGATTAAACAATTCAGGTGAGTGGTGTCCGTTAAAGCCAAAAGTCCATTATATAGTAAAGCAGGTTTTCCACTTGCATTAAAAGAATTGACAAATTAGTTTATCTGTTTTTTTTCTAATGTAGATACATCTGTGTAATTAAATTATATACGTATGAGGAGTTTAATTTCACAGAAAAGTTTTTTTTATATGTATCATTGCTTATGACTCAACATAGTTCTGAGACTGTAATAAACAAGTATACATTCTAAATCAAAATAAATGATCAAACATTTTTTGGAAAATACATTTTATGAGTGGTGACACTTGAAGAAAATCATCTGTTAATTTAATTACATATAAAAGGTATTTTAAAATTTTACATGACATACAGACTGGAAATTTTGTTAAATCCAAAGTCTGTTAAATTGAGGTTTTACTCTAATAATTATTTGCCAAAAAGTGACCAAAATTATAATGTGTAATATTTAATTTTTACAATCAGTACAAGTTATACGATATCAAGAAAAGAAAATAGTAATCCCTACAAATAAAAATATGTTTTTTATTAATAAAGATCAATGAAAGTTATAAAGTGTTAATTTTTAAAAAAAAGTGTGCTGTTTTATGGATAATTAATCCAATTTTTTTTTCTTAATTTGTCTTCATCAATACTTAACTATAACAATCACTACTTTTATAGTGATTGCAATTATTTAATACAATGTTTCAAATTTATGGCATAATGAAATTTCCATTTCATTTTAGATAACTCTAAAATAATTTTAAAAGAATTATAAAAATTCTTAAAACTGATTTTATAAAATTAGCTATTTTTCTCATTTTTTTTGTTTCCATGGAAATTATATATAAGAAAGTTTATTAATAGTTGGTTTTAGTAGAAGAGATTATTATAACAATAATCATATTGGATATATGAAATTTTAAATGATTATTTAGAAATACAACAAGCAATTATTTATCATCACAATGCTTGGGCTGCAATTTTTTGTCACAATGTTCTCAATTTTTTAAATTCACCTAGTTTGGTGTAAAACTGAATGAGAGTGCTCTAGTTGTCAAGAAACCTTTTTAACTTCCTGTATGGTGGGTGTATAGTTGAATTGATGGAAGTAGTACTTGTTTGAAAGCAGAAAACATAATTCACAACACATCTTTAAAAAAATGTTACTCTATAAAAGGACTAGTAATTACTGTGTGGCAGTAGGATGAAGTATATGGAGTAGTATTACAAAACTGTGTAATATTAATAGCAGAAAACAATATGTTTGTAGTGACATAGCTCTTGCAAAGCAAAACCATGCATGAATGAAAAATAGAATCTCACACTTGCAGATATCCATACTGACTTTTATCGTGGTTTGACATTCATTTCTGTTTTAAACTGCATCTATGCATTAGCTCTTCAGCTCAATTTTGTTGCAAGTATGGTGTATATACTATTTATGTTATGTAACTTATATATACATACATACATGCATGCATACAATACAGTATATCAAATATACTTTCTTCAGCATATATAGATGAAAAAATAATGATTGAAGTTTCCATACAGAGAAATTAATTAATTCAATCAGTGATTAAATTAAAAATCACCAATAGAAATAATAAAGTTTATCATTGCTCCATTTTCTTTCTACTCTTTTGAATGAAAGAGAACATTTCATGTCACCAAATGACATGCTAGCAACAGTGAAAAAGCAAGAAATGTCATTATCTGAAGTGATCATATTTGCTTTCTTGCTAACATATATCACCCGAAATTTCATTCGCATCTATGTGATGACAAAATGTTTTTAAACTGTCCAGATTGTACTTTTCCTTTTAGTATGCCATGTCATGTGTTTTACTGCATACCACTATACTTCGTGTACTTTTTCACTTATAAACAATTATAACAGTCAAACAATTTGTAATTTTCAAACTATTTCTTTGTATAAAAGCAGGTTCTGTCCACAAAGTAATCATGAAAATCAAGCTATTTTGTTTGGTATCGCTGCTAAAGAGATCGTGTAGTTCAATGTCTAAAAGATCAGGCCACTCCAGATCAAACTGCTTAAGCATTCCTTCATATCCAGTGTTAGCTTCATCATCCAAAGTAAAATAATAACTCAATTATTTATTTTTCTTTTATAACTGTTTTGGTTTTTTAAATATTAAGACAATTTCAACATGCTA
The DNA here is from genome assembly GCF_000671375.1 of Centruroides sculpturatus. NCBI lineage: Eukaryota > Metazoa > Arthropoda > Arachnida > Scorpiones > Buthidae > Centruroides > Centruroides sculpturatus. The sequence goes on from NW_019385097.1 coordinate 295,086, forward strand.
AATGAGCAAGGTACAAACATAACAGAACCATCATGCACACAACTAGCCATAAGTGACAGAGGTTCCATCACTCCCATGATGCTTTGTACTTTGTTTGCTGCTTTAAATAGATGAATAGTATCTGGACCCTGTACATCATACTTTTCCTGTTAGCAATAAAGTTGTACCAGTCATCTAACTGAAAACTTTTTAAATTGAAATAAATGACTTCTAGTGGACTTCAAACTGGAAGTTTATATATAGTTAATTGAGGCCTCCTGCTCTTAAGCTTTCCTTATCTGGTCTTGACTTTCATCCATCTGTGAGATAAGCAGTGGGTCAGGGGTTAATCTCATACTGACCACTTAATATGCACAGGCTGGTGAAGCCCGATCTTGGAGTTGTTCGGATGGCAAAACGACAAAACAAGTAGGGAATGCGTCGGTAAGTCGACAGGTTTCCTCGGAGAGACAGGAGACAGGTTTAACAAATAACAAAATAAAGGTTTATTCTATAACTAAAGTTAATTTACAGGAGTATACATAAGGAAGTTACTGATTATTGCTTAGATGCGGATAACACATAAATCTGTCTATAATGGCGATCTACTATTCACTATGCCGCGTGAGAGTTTACAAAGGTTTCAGAGTGAGAGAGTTATATTATTGCGGTCAAGTATACCTTATATTGGATGACGGTATGCGATGATCATTCTGGACTATGGAAGCTGGCTGGCTGTCACAGACTTATGTCTTCTACCAGCTTCTCCTCAGACATGATCAGGATGGGAGACACGGTACTCAGACCTTCCAGATGATCGCACGGAGGGATGGTCACACTGAGAGGACGATCGCCCTGAACTTCCTGTGACAATCGTTTTTATATGATCGTCGTTGGCACTGAGCCAACTGGTCGTTCACTCATTATGATGACCAATTAGCATGCACACGTTGACTAATTAACAAACGGATGATGACTTGCTTTTCGTCCTTCCTATCTTGTCGATGTGTAAGATTCGACATCCGATCTATTTCCGTTATAACTTGCGATAATTTATTTTTTCATCTTCTAATGTAAAAATACGTTAAACTCAAAGATTTATGCCCTCAAAATGCTCGGGCTCACACATCTAACGCCATTCTCGAGATTAAGGGAGGGCAGACAGACAAATGACAGAGGGAATTTATAGGTTTAGAATTTTTTCAAATTGCAGCTAATAATAAGAGTTTAAAGTTATCAATTTCATCTAAATTTTTAAAAACAAACAAACATATTAAATAGCCATAACAAAAGATAAGTTTGTTACAAAATTTGTAATTAGTTTATTANAAAAATAATGATTGAAGTTTCCATACAGAGAAATTAATTAATTCAATCAGTGATTAAATTAAAAATCACCAATAGAAATAATAAAGTTTATCATTGCTCCATTTTCTTTCTACTCTTTTGAATGAAAGAGAACATTTCATGTCACCAAATGACAATGCTAGCAACAGTGAAAAAGCAAGAAATGTCATTATCTGAAGTGATCATATTTGCTTTCTTGCTAACATATATCACCCGAAATTTCATTCGCATCTATGTGATGACAAAATGTTTTTAAACTGTCCAGATTGTACTTTTCCTTTTAGTATGCCATGTCATGTGTTTTACTGCATACCACTATACTTCGTGTACTTTTTCACTTATAAACAATTATAACAGTCAAACAATTTGTAATTTTCAAACTATTTCTTTGTATAAAAGCAGGTTCTGTCCACAAAGTAATCATGAAAATCAAGCTATTTTGTTTGGTATCGCTGCTAAAGAGATCGTGTAGTTCAATGTCTAAAAGATCAGGCCACTCCAGATCAAACTGCTTAAGCATTCCTTCATATCCAGTGTTAGCTTCATCATCCAAAGTAAAATAATAACTCAATTATTTATTTTTCTTTTATAACTGTTTTGGTTTTTTAAATATTAAGACAATTTCAACATGCTAAATGAGCAAGGTACAAACATAACAGAACCATCATGCACACAACTAGCCATAAGTGACAGAGGTTCCATCACTCCCATGATGCTTTGTACTTTGTTTGCTGCTTTAAATAGATGAATAGTATCTGGACCCTGTACATCAAACTTTTCCTGTTAGCAATAAAGTTGTACCAGTCATCTAACTGAAAACTTTTTAAATTGAAATAAATGACTTCTAGTGGACTTCAAACTGGAAGTTTATATATAGTTAATTGAGGGCTCCTGCTCTTAAGCTTTCCTTATCTGGTCTTGACTTTCATCCATCTGTGAGATAAGCAGTGGGTCAGGGGTTAATTTCATACTGACAACTTAATCTGCACAGGCTGGTGAAGCCCGATCTTGGAGTTGTTCGGATGGCAAAACGACAAAACAAGTAGGAAATGCGTCGGTAAGTCGACAGGTTTCCTCGGAGAGACAGGAGACGGGTTTAACAAATAACAAAATAAAGGTTTATTCTATAACTAAAGTTAATTTACAGGAGTATACATAAGGAAGTTACTGATTATTGCTTAGATGCGGATAACACACAAATCCATAAATCTGTCTATAATGGCGATCTACTATTCACTATGCCACGTGAGAGAGTTTACAAAGGTTTCAGAGTGAGAGAGTTATATTATTGCGGTCAAGTATACCTTATGTTGGATGACGGTATGCGATGATCATTCTGGACTATGGAAGCTGACTGGCTGTCACAGACTTATGTTTTCTACCAGCTTCTCCTCGGACATGATCAGGATGGGAGACACTGTACTCAGACCTTCCAGATGATCGCACGGAGAGATGGTCACACTGAGAGGACGATCACCCTGAACTTCCTGTGATGATCGTTTTTATATGATCGTCGTTGGCACTGAGCCAACTGATTGTTCACTTGTTATGATGACCAATTAGCATGCACACGTTGACTAATTAACAAACGGACAATGACTTGCTTTTCGTCCTTCCTACCTTGTCGATGTGTAAGATTCGACATCTATTTCCATTATAACTTGCGATAATTTATTTTTTCATCCTCTAATGTAAAAATACATTAAACTCAAAGATTTATGCCCTCAAAATGCTCTAGCTCACACATCTAATGCCATTCTCGAGATTAAGGGAGGGCAGACAAACAGACAAATGACAGAGGGAATTTATAGGTCTAGAATTTTTTCAAATTGCAGCTAATAATAAGAGTTTAAAGTTATCAATTTCATCTAAATTTTTAAAAACAAACAAACATATTAAATAGCAATAACAAAAGATAAGTTTGTTACAAAATTTGTAATAAACTAATTACAAATTTTGTAAATCATAAAATCTAATGTTAAATAATTTTAAAATGTTTATAATTTTTCTTCAGCAATCTGGAGATTTAATTCCATTAAATTCATATAGATAATTGTTTGAATAATTGATCAGATGAATGATTAATTTGAATGATAAATACTTTTCATTATTAAAATTTGAATGGACTAAAAATGGAATGATGAATATAAATTGTCTAACAGTTAATATGCTATAATGTTTAATGAATACTTTTGCTAAATACTAAAAAATATAATATTCATTCCAGATACTCAAACAAATTTACTTATTTAGATATAGAGTGCATCAGAAGTAAATCACTTCATAAAGTGGATCAAGGATATATGAACAAATTAATCAAACATAAGTAGAATGATTTTTCTGAGATGTTTATAAACTAGAAATTAATTTTTGAAATTTAGTTTATTTGATTATACATATAATATATACAATAACACATGGGTTCACTTGCTTGCCATTAGTCAAATTGCTTTGTATCTAGTTATTTATCAGACTATATTAAGACTATTAATCTAGCAGATTATTTGGTAAAAAAGAATATAATTTAAATATTTCAAGCATTATTCAATTTATCTTAACATAAATCTCATAAAAAGTTATTTAAAAACAATTAAAATTTAATCATAAATTAAAACATTTGTACAATTTTATTTTGTGTTTGCCCTCTTAGTGCCTACAGGATGGAAAGAGCAAAAAAATTAATTATTTTGTGATAAGTGAATCTAACTATATTTAAACGCCAGATTTTAAATTCTGTTGCAAATAAATAAATTGACAATACCTTTGAATCTGACATGTCTGTCCACTTTTGTAATTCACTATAAATTTTATTTATTTCTTCTAAACTATTTGATGTTGATGAGACAGGTGTTTTCTTATCAGTTTCCTCAGATTCTTTTTCTGTCACATTATTGCCATCACTATCTTTTGTTTCTTGTTTTGATAATTCATTTTCAACATCACTCTTTTCTTCTGAAGTAACTTCTGTTGGTTCTGGTTTTTCTTTAATAGAATCAGTATTTTGTGAAAATTTATAGATATCACATAATGCTATTCCTTTTTTTACTAAAGCTTCAATAACAGCAGATTTCTGTTTTTCTTGGCTAAAAAACAAAATGCATTCAGTGAGCAAGTAATTGACAAAAAGAAAAAAATAGTAATATAAAAATATTCATAAAAAAATCTAAAATTCATTACTGTATGATTTACTTATAATAGATATTTTAATAATTATGAAGTGTAGAAAAAACTATTATAAGAAGGAAATAATGGATAAGACAATCATTCTTTTGTCATAGCACTGTCTCAGTAATCTAGTGTTAGTTCAAAAGGGCATATGGCCATGTTCTAATACTTTTTTGAAGCTCAGTTGTGAGTTTATTATTGACAATATCAAGAGGAGCAGAACATCAAGAGGATATTGTCAATAATAAACTCACAGCTGAGCTTTCAAAAAGAGTATTAGAACATGGCCATGTGCCCTTTGGACTAACACTAGATTACTGAGATAGTGCTATGACAAAAAAACAGTATTCTTATAGGAAAATCTTTATAATTGCATCACTTTCACCCTGTAATACTTCTACCATCAATATTCTGTATTTATGGATAGAATAATTTAAGCATTTCACTTTGTAGACACACTAAAGATCTTCACTTGGGAGTTTTATTTTTGTTGATAATTTTGCATGCATTGCATTTTTATTAAACTGTTCTAATTTTTATTGAATATTTAATATTCCGATCTTGTGCCTTAACTGAATTTTAAAAAGATAGGAATAGAACATAAACGCAACTTATGTTTTAAAGTTTGCATTTGATTTTTGGCTGCTGATGAATGCAGTATGTCTTTGAAAGTACTTGCAATTTTTAATAAATCATGTTTTTAATGTCAGTTAAGTGTGATTTCTCTCCCAAATGTCATTCTCGGTGTAAAGTGAATTTTGTTTTTGTCTATTATCAGCAAAGACAATCATATTTTCATTTAAACATTACATTAAATTTTTACATTGTATTAAAAAGAATTAAAAATATGGGTTAAGTTTCAAAAATCATTAATGGATTATTGAAACTTAAATTTCAAACAATTTAGAATAAAGTAATTTAGAAATATATGATAATAGATGATTAATAAAAGGATTTCTTATGTCAATTTCCTCTAGTCAACTATTCCAAGAACCTACATGTCTGTCAAAATTATTTAATGATTTATATCCAAATAGATTCACAAATTCTTTAAATGTTTACTTTCTTCCAGTTTCACTATTAAATTTTACCTCATTTCTTTTCTTAGTCTTACTTCCAAAATAACTGCTTTTTCCTTTTACAGTAGAACCTCGATTATCCGCCCCCCGATCAACCGACCCCTCAGTTAACCGACCGTCCTAGTCAGCAAATTTCAAATGTCCGCTAGTGATGTGGCGCTACAATATTTGGCTATGTCTTGGCTACTTTAATATTATTTTTATGTGTTTTAGCTGGCAACACTCATTCGACCATGAAAGGGAGCCAGTATTTAAACGAAGCTTAATTTTCTAATTTTTAACGATACAATAGCGACGATTATTATTTTAAAAAATTTTTGTTAGGCTTAGCACCGATGAAAATTCAACGCAAAATAGGTTAATAGCAATATACTAATATACTAATTACATGGGATATAATATACTACACTAATAATGGATTTTTTCATACTTTTCGGTTATCCGACTTTTCAATTATCCGACCAACCCCAGTCTCCAATTAGGGCGGATAATCGAGGTTCTACTGTACTAATTAATTTTTAATGTTCTTTTATTATCATTATTAATTTCATTAGAAATGATTGACAACAAAAATGTTGATATCCCAATTTTATTTTGACAACTAATTAGATTATCACATTGTATAAATTGTACAAGATATATACAAATTAAAAATTAAGCTAATTATATGTTACCAGCCAAACCCAATTTCAGGCCAAATGGGTTTATCCTACGCATGTCAGGATATACTAGTTTAGCCCAGGACAATCTAGTTTGGCCTAAATACTTTAGGCTTAGCTAGTTTTACCTAGGCCGAACTGATTTTGATGATTATTGTTTTTATATCTGGAAGAGGTTTTCAAGTTTTATGAATTTTTTCAGATAGGGTTTTTGTATAATATTTACTTATAATGAAGGCCTGATAAAGATCTTTGAAGAAAAAAAGTGGCAATGTAAAAAAAGTGATTTTGTGTAATTCAAATTGCNAAATAAACAAGGATAACTTTTTCTTGAAAGGAAATTGACAAAACAGAGAACAAATAAAATTTCAATGAAATGATTTTGCAAGAGTTAATACAATTGAAATAGCAAGCATGAAAAAATAAGCCATACTTTTAGCACTTTCTTACAGTATAACCATTTTATCAGGTTCTTACAATTGAATATGATTGCACAGAAATCAAATATTGTTGCTTGAAGTTACAAAATTTAGAAATTAATATATAATATAAGAAATAAAATTATAAAATGTCAGAAAATTTTAAATTATTAATTTTTATGCTTGAAAATAAATAGTTCACGTTACCAGAGAGAAGAGAATATGAACTATTAATTTCATTTTTCAAGTTTAAAAAGTAATAGAATCATAAATAAAGAAAAACAATAAATACAAAGGAGAAATAATAACAATTATATTAAATATTGAAGTATTAGCAGAGGTCAGAAAATTATCAAAAGTAGAAAAATAATAGAGCTGGAACAAATAAACATCAGATAATTTTAGCATGGAAAAAAATTTTTTTTGAAAGTATTATTGTAATTTTCTAAATGTTTCCTTAACAGAGTTATAAAACTCTTATATTATCTTTACAAAATTTAAACAAATAAAAATTTCAGTCTTTTGAATATTTTAAGTTCTAAATCCTTTTTTTTTTTTTTGTTTTTACAAAAGAAAAACAAAAGAAGGGGACCCTTCAATTGTTCAAAACAATAAAATTAAAATCTATTACCTTATCTGCATCCAATGCTTGAAGACGAGCCTGAAGAACAGGAATATGCTTCATATCCACATCTATTATTTCTTTAAACAGTTCATATGATACTTTATTAGGTAATCTAATGAAAATAAATTTTTTTCAATTAAACAACTAATCAAGTTAATAAATATTAAGTTAATGACATTAAATTAATTACTATTACTGTTAATTGCTAGGTTGAAGTACTGTATTAAGTTAATAGGCACACATTGTTCATAGTTTTTAAAATCTTTAAAAATTTTTGTTATAAGGCTGTTTTTGTTATAAGATTGAACATTTAAAGATTTATGACATAAGTTCATAATGATTTCAGACAAAATGAAGATTCAGACTTGAATCATAAATCTTTATGATTCAAGTCTGAATTTTGCTTTTTATGATCAGAAATGATCCAAGTGAGACTGTCCAGCATAGATGGAAAGTATCAACCTAAATTATATAAATAGGAAATTTCACCAGTCTAAATAAGATTAAAACTGGGTCTTTCTTGGTAGTAAAAAGAATATTTTACATTATAGATATTGGGCCATAAAAAGAAAAAAAAATTAAAAACAATATATTATTGTTAAAAGTATTTCATTTTAACATTAAACTCTTTCATTAAGAACAGATTATTATAAACAACTTCATAAATATAAATTTTAGAAAATAGCATACTTTGCCACCCATGACACTTTTAAATCTCTTATTGCTTCTTTGTATTCTTCTTCTAAAGATTTTTCTTTTTCAGGTGTTGATTTTGATGCTTTTTTGGGAGCTTCTGGTATTATATATTTAAAAGGATATGAATCCTACATACAAAATAATGATTAATTGTAACAATATTTAAATTAAATGAATTAAAGTTCTTAAAATCACTTTGATGTTATGAAACTGCTATTCATATCACACACATCTTTTTTTATTTTATCAATCTTTTCAAAAAAATCTAGCATCTGAATACATCTTCATATGTAAATGCTGTGAGTTTCTCATGCAAGTGCATAGAAAGCTGAAGGAACATATTACAGCATAAATTAATTAAATAAATGCATGTTTAAATATTGACTTAAATATTGACTTAAATAACAGTTATAAAATATTAACTTAAAAATTTTTAATTTATTAAAACAAATTAAAATATTCTTACACTATCGAACATTACTTACAGCTTTTTTTCCAAGTTCATCTTTAGAAAAAGATACTGTTCCTAATAAATATTGACCAGCACTGTAACCCTTTGGAAGCCTGAATCAAAATAAATGAAAAATAATGGTAAAGTTTTTGTTAAATAATATATGTTATGTTTTTATATACATAATATTCAATTGTATTAATTCTAAAAAGTATGTACACAGCCTCTAATATTCTAAAATATATAAATAATTTAAATGAAATAAAAGCAGATTATCTGTATAAAAATAAAATTAAATCATTTGCATTATCATTAATTAGATTATTTCTTTGCAAATTTCAATCTACTAAATCTGCTATTTCTATTGAAATTAATATATCTGTAGTTATTAAAACATCTTTTATAATCATAAAAATCTTTAAACTATTTACTTTTTTATAATGATAAAAATGTTCTCCAATATTCCTCTTGTAAAAAAACAAATTATATCATCTCATTTTGAGGAAACAGTGTCTGAAAATCCCATTTACAGTTTGTGATACTGTAAATGGGATTTTCAGACACTTATTTGCATACTCAAAATGCCAGAGCAATACTATGAAATGGCCGTAAAATACCGACAGCTATAATTTTAAAGAAAATAAACACACTCAAATAACCTCAAAGAAACAGCAATAAATTTAATAACTAAACTGTTTTCGGACATTTTAGTTATTAAACTTTTTGCTGTTTCTTTGAGTGTGTTTATTATCTTTGTGCAACAGCTCTGATTTAATTTTTAAAAATATTTGATTAAACTTTGTGTTTGCATGTATTTTTTAAAAATCAAATGTACTACTCTTTCATATGGAGTTGACCTCCTTAAAATTGATATTATCATCAGTAATTAAATCTGTTTTTCTGTTTTACTTGAAAACTGAATAAACTTAATTTTAAAAAGTTATAATTAATATCAATTAATAAAATCACAATATCATACTATTTTTAATATATATTTTCAATAATATCTAATTTTATGACTATGTTTTAGGATCTAAATTGTTAACGTAACAATCTCATTAATAAATAAATCTCTGTTTGGGTGTTCAAGTTTGTACGTTTTACAGAAACATTTTTTACAGTTATAACTGTAATTCTACACATTTTATAAAAAATTAAATGTAATATGAAAAATAATTAAATTTATAAAAACATTTTTTAACAATGATTTGAATTTACTTAATTAAATCTTACTTTTCAGTATTTAAAGGAGGAAAGAAGACAGGACATGAAACACCAGGAGGAAGTGTTTTGTTTGCAAATTTTTTCCCACCAATTATTGCTTGTGAATAAGTTGCATATACTTCTAAAGAAAGAGAAGAAGGAAGTTTCTGTTGGAGTAGAAAAGGCATATCTGTCAATTTCTCCAAAAGAGAACGTTGCTCATGTCGAACTTGAAATCGCATCACATAATCACTTTTATCCAATTTCACAGAATACTACAAAAGAAAAAGCATGAAATATAATGCAAATTTATTGATTTTTCTAATGATCTATTAATAAATGTTCTATTAAACATTTTCAATTAAAAATCTAAGCATTCTTAAGCATATATTTACTAATATTTTTTATAAAAAATATTGTTCTATTATTGATATAAATAGTCTAACTTTAAATATAAACATTATTATACTACAGACAGTTAACATTATCTATTATACTATAGAAATAAAGCATACAGCAACAAGATTAATGTTAGAACAAGAACAAATTTCAGAAATATCACAAATAGTTAATTAATATAAAATAAATTTTTTTAATCATCAGTTAATTTATTATAATTACAGTAATAAAACATAAAAATTATTGGTGTAAAGTAGAAGCCCATTTTTTAGGGATTTATGAAAGTAATATATTAATATATATTTTTTGTAGATAAGAAAAAAAATATTTAAATTAATTTTTAAAAATATAATATTTAGGTAACATTAGTAAAATTGAACCCACAAAGACATCTTTGTGGGTTCAACCCATCAAAGACAAATTTCTTATTTTTTGCTAATTAATAATTAGCAAAAAATAAGGAATTTTAATGAAAACAAACATTTTATTTTTGTATTTGACCTGAAGTATTTGTTTAATATGGAAGAAAAATGTTTGTTTTCATTAAAATTTCTCATTTTTTTGCTGGTTATTGATGTATTTGTGGGTTTATTTACACATAAAGCTAGTATAATAGTATCAATTTAAAAAATAAAATTTATATAATATTAATTAATTACCTTGTTGGGATAAGCATCACCAATACCTAGAAGTTGCTTATTACAATCAAATATCATCCACATTTGAGATTCGTATTCTGATTCATATAATAAATCTGATAACAATGGACACACTGGAGTCACTTCTGTACTCTTACTCTAAAAACAATGTTATAAAATTTGTGCTTAAAAAAAAAGTTATAAAATTCCAATTTGTCAAAATAAATATATTTAATATTACATCTCATAATATGAAGTAATAATAATATCAAAGAACTAAATTTATCCAATAAATAAAATATGTTAATAGTGACACAATGATAAAAGTAGTTCTTATATTTTAGCAATATCAAAAGCATACTGTAAATGCTAAGATGGCAATACTACTTGGATAATTTTTTTTTCAGAAATCTGTCTTTAATAAAAAATTAAGTGTGACTTATAATACTGTTCTATAATATGAATATCAATTTCTAAAAACATAGTCAATTTTCAGTTTAATTTCTGTTTCAGCTAAGATCCCACTATCTGAAAATGAAATCACATAATTTATTATGTGATTTCATTTTCCCACCATCACAAATTGACAGTGTTGAATGAAATCACATAATAAATTATGTGATTTCATTCAACACTGTCAATTTCCAAAACTAATTATTGTAAAATGGACTAAGCTTTAGTCTCTTTGATGTGGCTGTCAATTACAAATAACCTCTTAATTCAACATTTTATTTTACTATTCCAGCTCTGTTATATATAACAGAGGGAAAGTATGGTGTTGGGTCAAAAATGATCCTCCCCAAGATTTTTACATTTTTGGACTTAGTTGTTTTAATAAAATATCATAACAGATGGTATCACACAGCTTTGAATGTTGTTGCCAGCAAAATTTAGCAACTTTTTGCTGGATTTTTTTCTTATGCACTTTTTATAAATGTTGAGGTCAATGAGGTAGGTGACTTCCAGCTTGTTGAGGTCACTTAAACACTTTTTAGATGTAATGTAAATTTCTAGGGCTTCAGTTGATCTTGTCACACCCACGATGGCGGTTTGATCAAAAAATCTGATCAAAAGTTTAATTTATCAGGACACCTGACACCAGTTAGGATAACTATGCATCCTAACTCGCATTTTAAAACGTTCTGGAGTTTAGGAGGGACATTTCAACCGTGGGCAAGACAATAGAGTTAGGCAAAAGAAAAGTTAAATGAATTTCTTCTAAATTAAGTAAAGTTGGATTTATTAACAATATAATAACATATCTTTATGATTATACAAATAAAAATTCTACAATAAATCTCAACACATTAAATGAATAAAAGTATAAAAATTATATCTTGTGGGATACATATTTTCTAACTCCTTAGTATCAAAATAACGCCTATTCCTATTATCTAAATTATTATTTGAAACAACAAGGCTACCATTTTAATTATTGAATCCCTTTTTATATCAGACAGAGTTTACATTATTTAATATTACCTCTAAATCTTTTTCTAATTCTTCCCTTTTTCTTCTGGGGAGAAATTCTTTTGATTCTGTATCAATTTTAGGTGGGGAATTTTCAGCAGGATAGTGGGAAATGCTATGGGATGAATGTCTCAACTGGGTTTCTGTGTGCTATTCTATCATTGTTGGTCCTATTTATTTTATTTCAATTGTCCAATCATTTGGGACAATTTGGGTCATCTCAGGAGAGAAGCAACAAGGATCTTCCTTATTAATAAAGTTTCAAGGATTAATTTGTTGCTTAAAAGCATTCAATATTATGACCATACAAATAATTTGGGTCTATACAAGAATTATCCTTTTTAATAATCCAACTAGAGACAGATGGTAACAACTTAAAATCAACAAATGACATTAAAAAATACATACAATACAATTGACGCTGACTTTTTAATAATGTAGATTTATGAAAATTAAGAAGCTGTTCCAGAATTCCACTAGAGGTCAGCAGATGGATATATATATATATATATGTGATTTTTACCTAACTGATATTGTGAAGAATTTTAATACTGTGTTCTTGGCATTGGATCCTCTAAGAAAAGTTGTTACCATCTGTCTCTAGTTGGATTATTAAAAAGGATAATTCTGTATAGACCGAAATTATTTGTATGGTCATAATATTGATTGATTTTAATCAAAGATCTTCCTTGTTGAATTGTTATCAAAATTAACATCTCTCCTTGTAANAGTTCCGTTGTGATTCTAGTCATTTTTTTTTATTTTTCTGTTGCCCTTTTGCAATTCATGATTAATAAAAATAATAAGATGTTACTTACAAATTAAAATCAGAAGAAATTTAACAAAGTTATAAACCGTAGCACCGCGAACGTCTAGTCTAGTGTAGTACAACGATAGTGCTACTTGTTCATAGATGGCACGTATAATTAAGTCGTATACCGAACAAAAGTCGTATACCGAGCAAAATTTGTTTCGTCCAAACAGGACATATTCCGAATTGAATGTATTCTAAAGCAGACGTATACCGAGGTTCCACTGTATTTTTTATTATACATATAACTCTATTTTTATTTATCATCATCTCATCAGTATTTCTTATGTTGGATTACCATTATTTTAAGGACTTTATAAAAAATAATAATANTAATGCTGTATATTTTACTCAAACTATATATAAGAATTCAGAATTTCATTAAAAATATGAAGCAAATTAAATATGTAAAAATTTTATGAAAGTATACAGGGTGTTTACTTTGAGATGCCATTATCTTAATTCTTAATAAGTTATTCTTTTTTCTTATAAGCAACTACATAATATTAAGACACAAACTTGAAAGTTTATTTCATTATAGTTTCAACTTGGCTGCCATATTTACTTTAGACATACTGTTTTCAATATTGAAAATTCAAATTTTGTCAAAAACATGACTGAATTTTCTTAGACTTTTTTGACACAACTACTAATTGATACTTTAAGTTCTTCTAGGGTATACAGGCCAATTCTTTTAAGTGTTTCTACAATGAAAATCACAAGGATTTATTCTGTTATTTTCTAACAAATCACAGACTTCCTTGAAAAACTTTCATTTCAGCTTTGCTTGTTTTTTTCAAAGGCTGAAAAATATGCATTTTGTAAAGAAATATATGCAAATCTTTATGCAGAATAAGCAAAAGTATTCTTAAAGAGGTTTCATGTTATACAGAGTCTTTGAAGGAATTTCTTTGTTAGGCAGTTTATAATGCTTTCTTGAATTTCTTCCATTTTTGCTACTATGTGGATTACTTGGCTTTTCCAGAGTTTAAGACTTACCATAGGCAATATCTGTTTCTTTATACTGCTTCTATAGACCCAAAATTACTTTTCTTTCTGGTGCCAATGAAGTTTCACACTCATTTCTGAATTTCACAGCATTCTTAAAATTGATCTTAGCTCAATATATCACATATATATTTTCTAATAATTTTTAATTTTAGAAATAGCCATTTTTAACATTTAACTATTAGCAAACAACAACAATGAAAGTATCACCCCAAGTTTGTTTGTTAATATTATAGTGTCATTTATAATAAAAAGAATATGTAGTTTAAGTTATTAATAATTAGGCTTGTAGTATTTCAAAGCAAACACTTGATATTTTATAAATAATAAAATTTATACATCATTATATAAATTAATATTCAAAACAAAGCTATTGATATCAGAACAGTTTCTCAGATATCACATTTTTAAATTTAAAACAACAAGTCATGTAATTTTATTAAATAATCATAACAAAGTTAAGTAATTGTACAGCTAATGATGATTTATAGTTATAAATTATAATAATCAAACAGCAAAACTCTTAGATAAAATTTAAAAATAAAATAAAAATGGCAAGTTTGCAAATTTTCAATTGACTGCTTACTCAACTCATAGAAAATAAAATCCTATTTTAATTGGTTTGTTTTTTTCAATGGTTTAAAGACAGAAATGTGTAAAAATGTTTTATATATTCATAATATAATATATATTATTTAAAAAGTTTTCATAAAAAAATGTTTAATTTTATCTTTCAAATATAAGTTGAATAAAGTTTATGAATTTAGCCTAAAAAGTGTAGATTTTGCATCTTTCAATATTATAATATTACATATGTCTTATATTGCAGTAAATACATTAGCAATTTTTATTGAAAATATGAAATAAAAATTTAATCTAGTACAAGTTACACTTATAAAAACCCAATAAAACAGCATGTAAAATAACTTACCGAAGAACAGTAACATAGGATTTCAGGGTCACAGCAGGCATTATTTCTTCATATCTCAAAAATGAAGCTACATCTATTCGATGAATACTTTCAGCTCCTTGCTATAAAAAAATGAACAATATCTGTCTAAAATAATTTTAAATTATTAATTTAATTAAATGTACAATTTAAACAAAAAGTACAGTACACATGTTCTTTATTAGTATATGCTGGTAATTTTCACAAAAACAACTGAAAATTAAAAACAAGTAAAATGGTGAAGCCATTCTTGGGATGAGACTATGTNAAAGTTTACTTTATAAAAATGTATTTAAAAAAGTATTTTACAAGTATTCAGTTAGTCTGCTAATAAACAAAAAACAAGCGGTAATAATTTTATTTTTTAAATTTAAATTCAAAGCAAATTTTCATTAAATTTATTAAAATTTCTTTTTCATAATTTGATATTTTAAAAAATTTTATTCTTTATGTTTTACAATATTTAAATAAAGAGAATAAGAAAAATTTCTTCACAAAATATTTATTTAAATTTCAAAATATTCTGAATTAATTATGTATTCTTTTTAGATAAATAAGAGTGTCATTAATTTATTCTAGTGTAATAAAAACCAATATATAATTTTAAAATATTCAAGTAAATGAAAAACAAACATGTATGAATATTAAATCACTTACAATGTTAAAATTGTAAGTTAAAACCAGTTCATATATTTGACGTCCTTCAGGTATAATATCTCTGCATCCAAGAGGTTGAATTTTATTCTCAGAAGGTCTATAAAATATTTATTTATCTTTAACTTCTTTTATATTTAAAATAAGAAATATTAATAACATTTTAATATAATTGCATAAGTAAATATTATTACTGAAAATGATTTGTAAATTAAATTTATAATTAAACTTACTTAAACTGAGAGTAAAAGAAAAAGTTTTGTGGGAACTGTTTTAAATTTATAAGGGCAGACAAAACAATTAGATATAGTATAGAAACAACATTATAATGCTGTATATTTTACTCAAACTATATATAAGAATTCAGAATTTCATTAAAAATATGAAGCAAATTAAATATGTAAAAATTTTATGAAAGTATACAGGGTGTTTACTTTGAGATGCCATTATCTTAATTCTTAATAAGTTATTCTTTTTTCTTATAAGCAAATACATAATATTAAGACACAAACTTGAAAGCTTATTTCATTGTAGTTTCAACTTGACTGCTATACTTACTTTTAGACATACTGTATTCAATATTGAAAATTCATATTTTGTCAAAAATATGACTGAATTTCCTTAGACTTTTTTGACACAACTACTAATTGATACTTCAAGTTCTTCTAGGGTATACAGGCCAATTCTTTTAAGTGTTTCTACAATGAAAATCACAAGGATTTATTCTGTTATTTTCTAACAAATCACAGACTTCCTTGAAAAACTTTCATTTCAGCTTTGCTTGTTTTTTCAAAGGCTGAAAAATATGCATTTTGTAAAGAAATATATGCAAATCTTTATGCAGAATAAGCAAAAGTATTCTTAAAGAGGTTTCATGTTATACAGAGTCTTTGAAGGAATTTCTTTGTTAGGCAGTTTATAATGCTTTCTTGAATTTCTTCCATTTTTGCTACTATGTGGATTACTTGGCTTTTCCAGAGTTTAAGACTTACCATAGGCAATATCTGTTTCTTTATACTGCTTCTATAGACCCAAAATTACTTTTCTTTCTGGTGCCAATGAAGTTTCACACTCATTTCTGAATTTCACAGCATTCTTAAAATTGATCTTAGCTCAATATATCACATATATATTTTCTAATAATTTTTAATTTTAGAAATAGCCATTTTTAACATTTAACTATTAGCAAACAACAACAATGAAAGTATCACCCCAAGTTTGTTTGTTAATATTATAGTGTCATTTATAATAAAAAGAATATGTAGTTTAAGTTATTAATAATTAGGCTTGTAGTATTTCAAAGCAAACACTTGATATTTTATAAATAATAAAATTTATACATCATTATATAAATTAATATTCAAAACAAAGCTATTGATATCAGAACAGTTTCTCAGATATCACATTTTTAAATTTAAAACAACAAGTCATGTAATTTTATTAAATAATCATAACAAAGTTAAGTAATTGTACAGCTAATGATGATTTATAGTTATAAATTATAATAATCAAACAGCAAAACTCTTAGATAAAATTTAAAAATAAAATAAAAATGGCAAGTTTGCAAATTTTCAATTGACTGCTTACTCAACTCATAGAAAATAAAATCCTATTTTAATTGGTTTGTTTTTTTCAATGGTTTAAAGACAGAAATGTGTAAAAATGTTTTATATATTCATAATATAATATATATTATTTAAAAAGTTTTCATAAAAAAATGTTTAATTTTATCTTTCAAATATAAGTTGAATAAAGTTTATGAATTTAGCCTAAAAAGTGTAGATTTTGCATCTTTCAATATTATAATATTACATATGTCTTATATTGCAGTAAATACATTAGCAATTTTTATTGAAAATATGAAATAAAAATTTAATCTAGTACAACTTACACTTATAAAAACCCAATAAAACAGCATGTAAAATAACTTACCGAAGAACAGTAACATAGGATTTCAGGGTCACAGCAGGCATTATTTCTTCATATCTCAAAAATGAAGCAACATCTATTCGATGAATACTTTCAGCTCCTTGCTATAAAAAAATGAACAATATCTGTCTAAAATAATTTTAAATTATTAATTTAATTAAATGTACAATTTAAACAAAAAGTACAGTACACATG
The DNA here is from genome assembly GCF_000671375.1 of Centruroides sculpturatus. Taxonomy (NCBI): domain Eukaryota; kingdom Metazoa; phylum Arthropoda; class Arachnida; order Scorpiones; family Buthidae; genus Centruroides; species Centruroides sculpturatus. The sequence continues at coordinate 312,762 of NW_019385097.1, forward strand.
TTCTTTATTAGTATATGCTGGTAATTTTCACAAAAACAACTGAAAATTAAAAACAAGTAAAATGGTGAAGCCATTCTTGGGATGAGACTATGTGTCAGAGAGTATGAGTAATGCATGTGCAAATCTCACACCTATTTGTAGAAACAGTCTTAGCATTTTGTATTTTATTTTGACCAGGTTCTCAATCCCTTGATTACCTACAAGTCTGGTTTATTTTATGTGCACATGATTTGGGCACTAAATAATCTGTGCCAAATTGCAACTCTTGACATGTACTCCTTCATACCTCTAAGGTGTGCAGCTGTTGACAGCAGTGAGATTTTAGAGATGAGACATTGTCTCATCATTTATATTACTAAACCAACAATATTTGCCATATTTTATGTGTATGTTGTTAAATACAGTGATACCTTTTACTTCAAATGCTTTAGAATTCAAGCTGTGCATGCAGTGAAAAAATACAATTGAAGTGTAAACGCAATCTGCATGCACCCAAGTTGTCTCTCACTTTTTTCTTTGTCAACAGCTTTTGGTACTCTGTACATTTTATATCCTTTAGTTCAAAATTTCCTGAATGAACTTTTTAAACCACTTTTGACACATTAAAGTTTAAGAACATTTTCTCCATAAACATTACAAATTTTTTTAATTGTTTGTATGGCATTACATTCTTTCCAAAACTCAAAGCATAATATGCCCAGTATGCTTTTTACCTGAAGACATTTCAGCTTGATTTTATTCAAATAAAATTTAAAGTAAAAAGTTTAAGCTAAGGCTTCTAAACAAAAAATACAATCTCACATTAGCAATAATGTGTTAAATTTCACAACTGTTATAATACAGTCACCCATCTATATTAAGGAATGGCAGTTGTTAAAACACAAAAACTTTCTGTTCAACCCAATATAACCTTTACTTATTAACCAAGGCATCAGAGAAGCATGTGGAAGCAATAAAGTCTAAGAGGAAGGTTGTAATATCAATGAGTGAAATGGAAAAGGAACTTATCATGAAGCATGAAAGCAGTACAATATATGTATGGTGGATCTGTCAGCCAAAGTCAGCGGTGTATGACCAGTAAATGCATTTTCATTTCATTATGTGGTATTTATGTATTTTATTTATTGTTTTCATTGTTTAAATTATTAATAGGGCATTTAGCTGTGTTATTTTTATTTTAAATTTTATGTATTTGTGGTTTTAAGTTTATCAAAATGGGTATTGTTTAGGGTCATGAAATGGATTAATTGACTTTCTATTATTTATAATGGGAAAAATTGATTGAGACTTTAAATAATTCAGAGTTCAAATGACTTGGAATGAGTTAAATTTGAAGTATGAGGTGCCACTGTAGTCTGATTATAATATAGAAATAAACTTATCCTACATTAAATTAAAAATTATTTTTTCTTATAATTAAATCTAAAAAATATATATATAAACAAGATTTATGATAAACATACCATAACTATGCTTTGTTGATTAGGTTGTACGCCATGAAATGAGATATTATAACTTATTAATAAATTACCAACATTAGCCCACCATTTTGCTATGCATAATTCAAGTGTTCTTCTCTCCTAAAGAATAAAAGAAAAAATTGTTTGTGAAACTTTATAACAAACACACAAAATCTATATCATATAGCACTTGAATGATATTAAAAAAATGTACTGTACATATATATACAAGGTGTAACAAAACTCTGTCAATATTTTAAAGATAGATTCTAGGGTTAAAAATAAGCTTAAAATCCTCACGAAAGACAGCTCATATTTTGAATAGTTCTTATAAACAAGTATGTAATGGTTTTATTTTGTAAAATAAAAAGAAAAACAACACAATGTTATTCCAAGTAAATTTACATTGAGGAACTCTTGCTTTTCAACTTTTTTTTACTGTAAAGTGGATGGACACTGCAAAATCTTAATTAATTAATAAATGTAAACAAAGCTTTATCCATTTTATGGGATGGCCTGTTTGGGCAACATTGACTTGTCTCAATCTATTGACAGAAAGATAAAAAACAAAAATACAAAACTGTAGGTATCCCTCGTATAACATGGTAGTTAGGTTTCAAAAAAGTGCTGTGTTATGAAAATCTGTGTTATACAAAACAAAGGCCTACTAGTATCAAACATAGAGTTAGGTTCCAAAAGTTAAAAAAATATATATACTGTTCTGTTTCATAATTAAGAGAAATATGTTTGTTAAAGCTATCAATAATCAACTAACAATCACAATCAAAAGTATTGCACATTAAAATTAATTTTTTTCTTCACTGCTAGTTACAGTTAAACTAGGTTTGCTTTCATTTAATGGTAACTTTTTGGCAAAATATAGTTGTTTATGGAGCTTTCTTGTTGATCTTGATCAAAACAATGTGATTTTTCTACTTTTTCATAAAATCTGATATTTTCATTTGCTTGCATTTACTTAAGAGATTTTATAAATTTAATCTTTGTATGTGCAATCGAATGATGGTGAAATTAAAAATTGTGACATTTTGTAATGGGGTGTCTGCAATTCTCAAACCATGTTAGAGCAAAATTGTATTGTAAGAACATCATGTTGTAAAGGGGATTTTCCCAATTCTCAAATCATATTAGAGAAAAAAAAATGTGTTGTAGGAATGCTGTGTTGTACAAGGGATTCGTGTACTTTAAAAAGTTGACAATTCTTGTTAGTACTTTGGCTGAAAATTTGAAAAATATCTTTTTTTGGAAGGCCAGATCTGGAAAATGAAACAAAACTTAACATTTAGAGGATTTTTAAGCTTATTTTTGTGAGGGTCAAAAGGGGTGAAGAATTTTGTGAATAAAATGGTCAGTTAAAGAGGAAACTGGAAACTTTGGATAGAGTGATATTTCGAACTTCACCAAGATTTTATCTACAAAAACGGATGAAACAGCAGAATTTTGAAAGGAAGCTGATTTCCTTTCCCAGGCGAACTGGTGAAGAGCTGATAAGGTTGCACACAGGATGTAAGAGAGAATAAAAAGGGCCGTTTTCACGCCATTCGGAGAGCAGTCCAATTCGAGCAGTAGACGGATTGAGAAGTGTCCTACCATATGCTCCATACAAGATCTTCGAAGCAGTCCATAAAGTAGGAAACTGCTATACTAGGGAGAATACTTAAGAAGTCATACATACGACTCCAACATACGACGGGGATATACTGAAGTATAACATACGAGAAGATAATCAGAAGGAAAGATAACTGAATAACCCCCAATAGAAAATACAAGAAGAGGTATACATAAGGAAGGAAGGAAGGCGATCTTCGGCAGATACAGAAGCTACAGAAGGTAATACAAGCTCTGAATAGATCGATGTAAACTCTCTCACGCGCTAGGTTAGAAATAAGATAGTTTAAGTTAGAGTTAGATATAGGTTAGATCCATCTTTGTATATTCTTTATTATTCAATTTATTAAATATTTACTTGTTTACATAATGACTTGGTTTTTGTTGAACATCCATTTATATTTAAGTTCCCATGTTTCTTCGATCTCCGAGATTTGGGGATAACGCGTGTTAATCCGCGTGTAAAACAACTGATTAACTGGTGTCTAGGAATCCTGACATAGATCTGGACTTCGTGGTCTAGAACGGTTTCGCGTATATACCGCCCTCTCATAAAAGTTAAGAGAGCCGATCTCACGATCGAGCGCCCATAAGTGGCGTAACTTTGTTTACGTCCTGGCTGATCTCACATTTTTGACCCTAGAATTTATCCTAAAATATTGGCATGGAGTTTCATTACATCCTATACATGCAAAAAACATAATTTTAATAAGGTATTTTCTTAAAAAAATTTTAGAATTATATAATCATTTCAAAAAATTTTCATATTTATAATGTGATGCAAAAATAGATTTTTATAATAAATTTTCAAAAACTAATATCAAAAAGTGTCAATGCAAATTTTTAATCCAAAAGTCAAATGAAATCTAAAATATTCCAAACGAAAATTTATATATCTATTATCCTAACAACATTGTATTTACTGAAATCAATTTCCAGATATTTATTTCCAGAGTTACATTTTAGTCATATGATGATGTGTTTCATTTTTAATTAATTATTTATTAATTTTGATTGAAAAAAGAAGTTTAAATAATAACTTATGTATCATTTTGCAAATCTGTTAAATAAATAATTTTATATACATTATAGAAATGAAATAAATTTACCAAAATAATTTTTTACTCAATAACTGATTCAAAAAGGTAATATCAGATTATTATTTAGACATTTAAAAACAGATATCCAATTTAAATATTTAATATCAGAAATTGAAATAAAAATAAAACAGGAAATATTTGCCAATAAAATATTGTATATTTTGTCAAAAAATAATGAAATTTTCATATTTACTGATCTTGTGAAGAAGTATATTGAGATAAATATTAAACTTAATAAAAATACATACTGGTTGGTAGTTACCAACCAACTAGCATGAAATAGATTTAATTAAATGAAAAGCAAACGTTTTCCTCCATTGTTATCCAGTTTGAAGAACCTTGTTAAATGCAACATTGGGCATGTGCATATTTCACAATGTTCAAAACTTTAAAATTTTTGTTCTTTTTAAAAACATGTATTCTATTAGTTCTATATGGTGTAAACCTGAGGATGATCATTAAAACTGGAGGAAAAAGTTGATTTTGTTTAATTAAATCTATTTCATGCTGGTTTGTTGATAGTTATGTATTTTTATTGTTTTATATCAGTAGTTTTGTGGAGATTGTGTTAAACTTAATTAGGTTTTGTTATATAGAACATATCATAACAAACATCATAATAAAATAGGTTGCAGTAAAAACAAAATGATGATGATTTCAGTTAGAAAATACTAAATATTAAATTAAAAAAAAATACTACTTGAAAAAATTTTTAAAGAAATATATCTATTGGGTTGTTCGGAAAACAATATTTTTATAATAAATAAATATTTTATTGAATTATATATCGACCATTTTGGTCAAATACCTGTTGTCATTGTTTCTGGTAGTAGCATGATTTTACATTCATAAAAGTTTTGATCGTTGCTTACAAAAAACTGATCCAAGTAATTTTTGACATTGTCATTTCACGTAAATGTCTTACAGTTAAAAAAAATTTGTATAGACTGGAACAAATAATACTCTGAGTGTGCTCAATCTGGTGAATATGGTCGATGTGATATAGCACATCCCATCTAAGTTATAACAGTTTCTGATGAGTTACCAAACTTGTGTGAAATTTGACATTATCACGGTAAAACACTACACCTGTTTTGTTGATCAATTCTGACCACCTTTTCTGTTTGATGATATTACTCAATTTGTTTACTTGATGGCAGTAAACTTTCAAATCAATTGTTAAATTGTCTGGTAAAACCTCCAAAAAAAAATTTTCTTAAAATCTCACCGAAGAGAGCATCTCTCTTTAAGAACATGTGGAATCCATATATCAAGCTTTGAAACGAAACCAATTTGTTTCAAGTACAGTCGACCCCCCTATAAGATAGAGATACGTTCCATTCTTTAGGAATCCGATTTCTTACGAATCCTTCCAATCACAACCCGACACGTATCAAGTTTACGGACTACGGCTGTTTGAAAGATTTTCTTCCATAAAATTAATCGATTCTAGACTAATCCGACTCAACATTTCCAAAACACGTATATATTTTTTGGAAATAATCCGTATAAACTTCGCTATAAATAAAAAATTGTAGGATTACTTACCGAGTGTCACCA